>NW_028164044.1:0-93235 GCF_964263955.1 Coregonus lavaretus
GAAGAGAGGGAACGAAGTGAACTAACAAAAAGGTGTGTCACTTAGCCTTTCAAATATTAATCCGTACAAAAGTGCTGAGTGCGTGGCGTGGGCTAGAGCCGGAGCTGCATAGGCTGTCACAGTAAGCCTGAGTCACTCCCTCCTCCCCCTTCTCTCCCCATTGCCTCTCCTTCTCCCTTCTTTTCTCCCCTCCTTCTCCTTCTCCGTACCCCATCCTCCTTCTCTTCTCCTTCTATCCCACCTCTCCCTGTTAAATGCAACTCTCTGTGAGGTTGCCTTATTCCTCTTGCGAGAAAGGTGTCAGTGAGTCATAGACCAGCCCAACTGGGCTGCCATTTTCTTTCACCTCCTCTTCTCTCTTCTCCTCTCCATCTCCTCCCATCACACCCTCCCTTCATCTTTGTCCTGTCCAGGATTGTTCAGGTACAGTAAAATCAGCAACACTCTGACTGGTGCCCTGTACTCAAACTGACAGACATTCCTGCCTGACTGATAGCCTCATAAGTCAGACAATTGTATCAAAAATATTACATATACCTAAACAAATGTGAAAGACTGGAAATAGAAGCTACCTGATCACACGTTTCAGAGAAGTGAAGCTGTGATGATGATAATGAGGATGTCGGCTGTGATTATGTCAGCTGTGATGATGTCATCTGTGTTGATGTCAGCTTGAAGTACCAAAAATGAATTTGCCAGCCAGAAAAAGGGCAGTTATTTGAAAATATATTGGTCCATTATAATTTCTACATACTTTGTATCTAGTTTTAGACATTCTAACCCAAAACTATCCCCTCCCCCCCAGACTGAATGGGCTCGCGGGCCGCCGGATCCGACCTGTGGGCCGTAGTTTGCCCCCCAATCTGTAGTCTCCTCATTGTATTGTGGCCTCATGCATGTCATCAAGTTTCGTCTCAGTAGAAAAGGCTATCATGTAACCCTTTAACTGCAAACAGCTTTGACTAACTGGCTAAGTGTGAGGGAGAATTCCTTCTTTGTCTGTTATGGCTGAGCCTGTAGGACCCCTAGGCTGACTGGCCATGACCCTGGGCAGGTGTGCAACCACCCCTTGACGCACACACACACACGTACGCATGCACGTAGGCACGCTTGCACGTTCACACATGCACACACGTACGTACACACACACATACTTCTGAGGTTCCCTCCAAATGAGAGACAGCATAGAAATCTATCATCAGAGGGTAATGATACACTTAACTCTCTCGACACACTGTGCGTGTACAAATACAGCCACGTCAAATCAAATCAAATCAAATCAAATGTTATTTTTCACATGCGCCGAATACAACAGCTGTAGACCTTACCGTGAAATGCTTACTTACAAGCCCTTAACCAACAATGCAATTCAAGAAAGAGTTAAGAATAAATGTACTAAATAAACTAAAGTAAAAAAATACAAATAAAAAAACGAACACAATAAAATAACAATAATGAGGCTATATACAGGGGGTACCGGTACCGAGTCAATGTGCGGGGATACAGGTTAGTCGAGGTAATTTGTACATGTAGGGTAGGGGTAAAGTGACTATGCATAGATAATAAACAGTGAGTAGTAGCAGTGTAAAAACAAATGGAGGGGGGAGGGTGTTCATTAATTGTTCAGCAGTCTTATGGCTTGGGGGTAGAAGCTGTTAAGGAGCCTTTTGGTTGTAGACTTGGCGCTCCGGTACCGCTTGCCATGCGGTAGCAGAGAGAACAGTCTATGACTTGGGTGACTGGAGTCTTTGACAATTTTTAGGGCCTTCCTCTGACACCTCCTAGTATATAGGTCCTGGATGGTCCCAGTGATGTACTGGGCCGTACGCATTACCCTCTGTAGCTCCTTACGGTCAGATGCCGAGCAGTTGCTATACCAGGCGGTGATGCAACCAGTCAGGATGCTCTCGATGGTGCAGCTGTATAGCTTTTTGAGGATCTGGAGACCCATGCCATATCTTTTCAGTCTCCTGAGGGGGAAAAGGTGTTGTCGTGCCCAAAGGGTCTTGGTGTGTTTGGACCATGATAGTGTGTTGGTGATGTGGACACCAAGGAACTTGAAGCTCTCAACCTGTTCAACTACAGCCCCGTCGATGTTAATGGGGGCCTGTTCGGCCCGCCTTTTCCTGTAGTCCACGATCAGCTCCTCTGAGAGCAATAATTACACTGGATTTAGCCATCTGAAAGAGAAAGAGGCCACTGCACTCAGAGCACTGTGTTTTACACTCTCCTCTGTTCTCTCTCTCTCTCTCTTTCTCTCTCTCTCTCTCTCTCTCTCTTCTCTCTCTCTCTCTCTCTCTCTCTCTCTCTCTCTCTCTCTCTCTCTCTCTCTCTATCTCTCTCTCTCTATCTCTCTCTCTCTCTTGCTCTCTCTCTTTTTCACACACACACACACACACACACACACACACACACACACACACACACACACACACACACACACACACACACACACACACACACACACACACACACACACACACACACACACACACACACACACACACTGATCTGTTCCATACCAACCCTGCTTTCCAGCTCTGCTCTGTTGCTCTTACTTCTCCTCCAACTCACTGCTGGGTCCTTTGTGGCCTTCATAAGCAGCAGTATCATAGCAGAGAGATCAAGAATACTGAACTGGAAACTCTTCATTCAGCCATTGAATAGATTGGCCTTTGGATGATGTTCAATTGTTGTCTCTGGTTTGAGAAGGTTTGAGAGTGCCCTCCTTTGTACAATGACATGCTTGTTGCCTCTCGGAGAACGGGACAAAAAATGAACATTAACAGTAGATGGTGCTCCTGGGCACTTCCATAGGTTTGACACCAATGCCAGAGGAATCTTATCTCTGTATGAGGTGATTCTCCAAGTCAGCTTTTAGTAATCATTGATGTAGGAAATAAAGGGACTCATTGAATGTAGGGAGAACATTTGCTTTAAGGTAATTTTAAAGCCTCGTCATACCTCTACCCGGCTGTTAATCCACATAGCCTCATTCCTGTAGCTAATCTGACAGAATTACATTATTTCATTAACTGATGTTCTCCTTCTTTCTATGGACTTCCCTCCTATAATGGTGACTATACATCCTTTCTTACAATGCTCTAGCTCTGGATTCAATGTGTTGTGACAACGTTCCCTAAGGAGGATTTGGTTATCTCACAACATAACCAAATACAACACGCCGTCTTTAGACACACAAAGAGGTGACATGCTATCTTAAATGAAGGCATATGCGTTAGTTTAAGCTCCTATAACCCAGTGCGTATAAATCCCAGAATAAAGCCTCTGGTTTTCTGACTGAATATATTAATGGATCAGAATCCCTCCTTCTTCCAGATATCAATGGAAGAGTCACACCAATTACCCCTTCACAAGGTATAATTGTTGGAGTTTGTGGATGACAGTAATAACCTGCTAGTTCAGGGACAATCTGCATGGTGCATGGTGTTGGTGGGGCTCTGAGACAGACACAGGCCAGCTTGTTTTTTTTGTTGTTGCATATTTAGAAACAGGGTTTTTATATCGGTATTTGAGAAGGATATTAGTGGCAACAAAATCTATTGAAATCAAATTCAATTTCTATTGGCTCTAATATCACTCCACAATAGGCTCATTATTTTTAAGACAGGGGTATTTGTGAGTTTGTGGCATGTGATGTATTCAAATAAACAGTCTCTGACTGTTACCACAACAGCAATACCTCTGAAGTGGAGTAATGATAAGTGAGCTTTTCAACATCTTTCTGACTAACAACCTAGCTAGCCTCGTCATGGAAAACACTGTGCGGCCACACACGCACGCACGCAGGCACGCACACACAAACACACGTCTACAGTTGGAGTGTGTTTCAGTTAATTTCAGTTCAGTGCAACAGAAACAATGTCTCAGGCACACATTTAGTGTTGTTTCATCATTTGGATACAGAAAAGAGCACTTATCTCAGAAAGAGATGTGAGACTCACATTTGATCCTCATACTTTTAAATCCAGAGGGAATAATTAATGATATAACGGAGTCTATCAATCTGACAGTTTCTTAATTTCTTCACTTCATTCTCCATTGTTTCCCAAAAATGTATTTTAAGGAGCTCTCCACGAATAATGAGAGATATTGAAGCGTTTTGGAGGATGTTAACTCAGTCTCTGGTTGGAAGTGGGTGGGGGTGTGTTTGTACGGAGGTACAGTTGAATAAAAAGGTGGTGGTTTGCACACAGCTCCCTGAGGGATTCAGCCTCTCTGGCCTGCAGTAAAACAGTAAAACACGATGCTTCACTTCTCCTCTCCTTCGCTGATCTGACGGACGGCTCTACTTGGCAGTTGCTAGTTCTTGGCGTCTCTTGTTGGCTGCTGTGATGCGATGGAACTAGCTTTCAGGTCGGGGGGCGGGAGGTGAGGAGAGAAAGCATGCCTCCTTCCCAGAGTCTCTAGCTGGAGAACATTATTTTTCACATTGTCTCAGAACAATAGGTCATATCCTGTGAGCCCAATCCCGTGAAGCACTGAAAAGCTCGCCAAGCTCCAGGAAGCAGGAAGAGAGTGCAGCAAGAGACGTTGCCGTCACACATACACGTGCACAAACAAACGTTGGCGTCAGAGAGGCCTAGCGTTGAGGTGATGGATTGATATGGCAGGCTGGGGTTTTCCATCCAGGCACCAGAAAGTCTATCACACAGGTTCTAATCTGATCTGCCTTGAAGCACATTAACCAGAGAAGAACCCACCACTATAACACCCACACATTCATAACAGTGTTATGAAGCTTCATAACAATGTTGTAAATGTTCATAACATAGGAGATTCATTATTACTAGATTATTCTGGGAAGGAGGTAGCTACATTTACGGTCCTAATATAACAGCATCACCATTGAACACAACTGCCTATTGTCAGTCAGCCATTCTGCCTCTGTGAGTTGATTACTAAATCATTGAGATTGCTGCCTGGTTTCTGTTTGGCCAGCGTTGTTGGTAGTTTCGATGGTGGTTCCAGTGATTTCTCAACACTGACTGATATTAACAACACAGTTACTACACAGGATATTAACAATACAGTTACTGCACAGGACATTAGAGGAGGTCAGACGAGGAGAGGTAGCCTCACAGTCACTCTCATCTCTTTTAGAGATAAAAAGCCATTCTGGCAAACGCACCAATAAAGACTTCACAATTATAATGCTTTTGAAATACCTCTTTCAGTAGTGAGTAAGTGGGCATGTTGACTGACCGACTCTCACTCAGTGTTGCGTAACATCGCTTGGTTTCTGTGTTGTATTATTGAAGCTTTTGGCTCTGATTATCAGGCAGATGAAACGGTGAGATGTTAATGTGTGATTTCCCCTGGGAGGTTATTGTGTGTGTCTGTGTGTGTTTCCCCTGAGAGATTAGCTAGCTGTGCTTCATAAAGCTGCTAACAGGTGTTTACTGGGAGGAGGAGGAGGAGGAGGAGGGATTCCAAAAACAACAAAGCACCACTATAATTGAAATGACTATTGAACAGATTTACAGATCCCAGAATGTAGCTTTAAACAGCATCGATGCCAATTATACTCAGACCACAGGAGGCTGCTGAGGGGAGGATGGCTCATAATAACGGCTGGAACAGAGCAAATGGAATGGCATCAAATACCTGGAAACCATGTGTTTGATGTATTTGATACCATTCCAGAAATTCCGCTCCAGCCATTACCACAAGCCCGTCCTCCCTAATTAAAGTGCTACCAATCTCCTGGGACTCAGACTGCCTTATTGTTTTTTCCTTCCAGTGTAGGCTGCTGTCAGTGTATATTAATTTAAATCGAACAGGTGGCTAACACTCCAGATTTACAGTATAATACACTGAACAAAAATATAAACGCAAAATACAACAATTTCAAAGGTTTTACTGAGTTACAGTTCATATAAGGAAATCAGTCAATTGAAATAAATTCATTAGGCCGTAATCTATGGATTTCACATGACTGGGAATATAGATATTGTCACGCCCTGACTCTGGGGACTCTTATTTGTTGAGTCAGGGTGTGTATTTTCTATGTGGGGTAGATCTATGTTTAAAGTCTAGTATGTCTAGATCTATGTTGGCCGGTGTGGTTCCCAATCAGAGGCAGCTGTTGCTCGTTGTCTCTGATTGGGGACCATACTTAGGCAGCCTTTTGGCACTAGTGGGTTGTGGGATCTTGTTCCGTGAATGGTATGTTGTTTGTGTCTACCTTGGACTTCACGTTTCGTTTCGTTTGTTGTTTTGTCGTTGTGTTTATTCGTGTTAATAAACATGTTTGCATATCATGCTGCGCCTTGGTCCGTCCCGTCCGTCAACGAGCGTGACAGAAGATCCCACCAGACCTGGACCAAGCAGTGTGCTGAGGAGGAGCAGAGAGGATGGACTTGGCAGGAGATAAGAGAGGATCTGGCAAGAAAAAGATGGAGGCCCTGATCAGGGTGGAGAGGCAACCCCAAGAACATTTTGGGGGGGGGCACACGGTGTGGACGACGAGGCAGCAGGAGGCCGCGACAGGGCGGATCTGCTGGTTAGGAGAGGAGGCCACCAGATTACGGGGGCTATTGGTTCAGAGGGAGCAGAAGGAAGGTGTAGAGGCACGGTGAGAGGAGCTGGTTAGGCAGCAGAAGGAGCGGGGGTTAATAAAGGAACCCAGTCCCGCTCCTCGCACCAAGCAAGTGGTGTGTGTCGCCAGTCCGGTCCGGCCCGTTCCTGCTCCCCGCACTAAGCCAGTGGTGCGTGTTCCCAGCCCGGACCAGCCTGTTCCTGCTCCTCGCACCAAGCCAGTGGTGCGTGTCGCCAGCCCGGCCCGGCCTGTTCCTGCTCCTCGCACCAAGCCAGTGGTGCGCGTCGCCAGCCCGGCCCGACCTGTTCCTGCTCCTCGCACCAAGCCTGTTCCTGCTCCTCGCACCAAGCCAGTGGTGCGCGTCGCCAGCCCGGCCCGGCCCGGCCTGTTCCTGCTCCTCGCACCAAGCCAGTGGTGCGCGTCGCCAGCCCGGCCCGGCCCGGCCTGTTCCTGCTCCTCGCACCAAACCAGTGGTGCACGTCGCCAGTCCGGTCCGGCCCGTGCCTGCTCCTCGCACCAGACCAGTGGTGCGTTTGTCCAGTCCGGCACGGCCCGTGCCCGTTCCACTGGTGCCTGGTCCGGCACCGGTCAGCTGCTCCACTCCGGAGCCAGAGCAGTCCGCTTCACCGGTGCCTGATCCAGTTCCGGTCAGCTGTTCCACTCCGGAGCCAGAGCAGTCCGCTCCGCCGGTGCCAGGTCCAGCTCCGGTCAGCTGCTCCACTCCGGAGCCAGAGCAGTCCGCTCCACCGGTGCCTGATCCAGCTCCGGTCAGCGGCTCCACTCCGGAGCCAGAGCAGTCCGCTCCACCGGTGCCGAGTCCAGCTCCGGTCAGCGGCTCCAGTCCAGACCATGACGTCAGCCCCTCTCCAGGTTCGGGGTCTCCCACACCAGGGTCCAGACTGGGCCTGGCGTATCGTGGGAGGAAGGAGAGGGGAAGCAACGCACCGAGGTCTAGACCAGACCAGGGGCGCAACAGGGAGGCGAAGAGTGAGAGGTCGTCACGCCCTGAGCCGGATCCGCCTCCGAGGCGGAATGCCCACCCGGCCCCTACCCTGTTATGTTTATGTTGTGCGGTCGGAGTCCGCACCTTTGGGGGGGGGGTACTGTCACGCCCTGACTCTGGGGACTCTTATTTGTTGAGTTAGGGTGTGTATTTTCTATTTGGGGTAGATCTATGTTTAAAGTCTAGTATGTCTAGATCTATGTTGGCTGGTGTGGTTCCCAATCAGAGGCAGCTGTCGCTCGTTGTCTCTGATTGGGGACCATACTTAGGCAGCCTTTTGGCACTAGTGGGTTGTGGGATCTTGTTCCATGAAAGGTATGTTGTTTGTGTCTACCTTGGACTTCACGTTTCGTTTAGTTTGTTGTTTTGTCGTTGTGTTTATTTGTGTTAATAAACATGTTTGCATATCACGCTGCGCCTTGGTCCGTCCCGCCCGTCAACGAGCGTGACAGATATGCATCTGTTGGTCACAGATACCTTTAAAAAAAAAAGTAGGGGATTGGATCAGAAAACAAGTCAGTATCTGGTGTGAACACCATTTGCCGCGCGACACATCTCATCCCGTGCGACACATCTCCTTCGCATAGAGTTATAATCAGACTGTTACATCGACATTTACATAATTTAGCAGATACTCTTATCCAGAGCGACTTACAAATTGGTGCATTCAACTTATGATAGCCAGTGGGACAACCACCTTTTTTTTTATGGGGGGTGGGGGAAGAAGGATTACTTTATTTTTTTTTAAAAGGAACGCTTCACGAATTCGCGTGTCATTGATTGTGGCCTGTGGAATGTTGTCCCACTCCTCTTCAATGGCTGTGCAAAGTTGCTAGATATTGGCGGGAACTGGAACACGCTGTCGTACACGTCAATCCAGAGCGTCTCAAACATGCTCAATGGGTGATATGTCTGGTGAGTATGCAGGCCATGGAAGAACTGGGACATTTTCAGCTTCCAGGAATTGTGTACAGATGATGGCAGCGGATGAATGGCACGACAATAGGCCTCAGGATCTCATCACGGTATCTCTGTGCATTCTCATTGCCATCGATAAAATGCAATTGTGTTCATTGTCCGTAGCTTATGCCTGCCCATACCATAACCCCATAGCCACCATGGGGCCATCTGCCGGGTACAGTTGAAACCGGGATTCATCCGTGAAGAGCACACTTCTCCAGCAGGCCAGTAGCCATCAAAGGTGAGCATTTGCCCACTGAAGTCGGATTACGACGCCGAATTGCAGTCAGGTCAAGACCCTGGTGAGGACGACTAGCATGCAGATGAGCTTCCCTGAGATGGTTCCTGACAGTTTGTGCCGAAATTCTTCTGTTGTGCAAACCCACAGTTTCATCAGCTGTCCAGGTGGACTGGTCTCAGACGATACTGCAGGTGAAGAAGCCAGCTGTGGAGGTCCTGGGCTGGCGTGGTTACACATGGTCTGTAGATGTGAGGCCGGTTGGACGTACTGCCAAATTCTCTAAAAAGACGTTGGAGGCGGCTTATGGTAGAGAAATTAACATTAAATTATCTGGCAACAGATCTGGTGGACATTCCTGCAGTCAGCATGCCAATTGCATGCTCCCTCAAAACTTGAGACATCTGTGGAATTGTGTTGTGTGACAAAACTGATATGCCACACCCTTCAGGTGGATGGATTATCTTGGCAAAGGAGAAATGCTCACTAACAGAGATCTAAACAAATTTGTGCACAAAATGTGAGAGAAATACGTTTTCTGTGCGTATGGAACATTTCTGGGATCTTTTATTTCAGCTCATGAAACATGGGACCATCACTTTACATGTTGCATTTATATTTTTGTTCAGTGTAGCTTTGGATGTGCATAATACTACCCTTTTTTATTTTCTTCCAACAACCCCAATGTACTGTAGGTCTAATCTATTTTCAGAACTGGTAGTACTCCATATTTTTAATAGCTTCCAATGTGTTTTAGAGGTGCTCGCTCGCTCGCCCGCTCTCCGTCGGCACATGGTTGGTGAGATGGTATAATATCCCCCAGAGTATATAAACGGTGTGCTACAGCGAGGCGTAGCAGTGAGCAGTTAAAACCAGTCAGCCATTTAATATGAGGAGCAGCGTTGTAGTACACAAGTCCACATATTGAGTGTCTCAGCCTTGTCTCGGTCTCGGATACATTTTTATTCAGTCTTGACTGAATAACTCGTCGTTTCTTTCCGAGACTAGCCAAGACCATCGGAGTAGAAAACTCATAATTAGCCACCCTCGTTGTCAACACATAAAACCGCTTCGCCAGGCCAAATACACACTTCTTTCATGACATATTTATAAAGTATGCTTCCTACTTTACTCATAACATTACTGTCCTTTACTTTTGTTGAAAGATATCCTCAAACCTTGTAGCGCTTGGCGGAATTTACTTGCTCCGCTAGTAGGGGAGACTGGGGCAAATTTTGGAGAGTCACGCGGTCGCTAAGGGGAGACCGGGGGAAATTGTTATGTATTTTGTCTTTTTATCTATTATTTAGAGTGATAATGGTTAGTGATCATTTGGATTTGGATTTCCCAGCATCTCTCTCTGTCTCTCTGTCTCTCTGTCTCTCTCTCTCTCGCTCTCTCTGTCTGTCTATCTCACACTCTCTCTCACTCTCGGTCTTTGCTCTGCAGCATAACAAAGTATTGATTATGTTGATATAAAATAAAAATTGTTGTATGTCAGGCCTGTGTAAGAAGCAGCATTATGTAAGGTAATAGGTCACTGTTCTATTACAGTGTCTTCTATTCAGTAGGACCTAGGCAGGCAGGATGGATATAGAGCTGTTTTGGATCCATGCCACCACAGGGGAAGGTACTGTATGGTGAGGGGATTATTACCAGAGAGTGACTGCTAAGAGGATGTGAATAGGGTGTCATTTGGGATGCAGAGAGAATATACCCAACAGCCCCAGCCCCACCTCAGATCAGATCTGTCCAGGGGCCCAAAGTGACTACCCTCTTTTACTGTCTCTCCATCCCTCCCTCTCTCCCTCCCTCTGTCCCTCCCTCCAAGGCAGTGCACTTTTCTGCTGTGCTGAGAAAACAAGCGACCCTCTCTTCCTCTCTTCTCTTCCATTACATGTATATTCATCATCTCTGTGTTTTCCTCCCAAAAGCGGTGAAAAGGAGGAATTATTCCTGTGCACTGACAGGAGGGCCATGGAAGCCCCCAGGGGTGTTAGGAGGAGAGGGTGAGGGGGGTAGAGAGGTGTGCAGTCAGGAGAGTGTGGATGGAGGGAGAGAGGGAAAGAGGGAGGAAGAGGAGGAGGGAAGGAGGGGAGAGAGGGCTCACTGAACCCAATAAATTTGACTCATTCAAACGCTGCAGAGAAAATGGATGAGTTTAATTGATTCTGACTATACAGGTCAGATCCAGGCTCCTACCCAGGGAGAGATGGTGTATGAAGCCTAGTTAGAGCTCACCTGCGTGGGGGAGGGATAGGTGGAGGTCTGGAGGTGGAGGTGTGGAATATCACTTATTAGTCATACATGTGTGCATACACACACACACACACACACACACACACACACACTCACACACACATTAGTGCACAGGCACATAAAAGAACAGTCAGACTTGTGAAGTGGTGTTTGATCCATTAATATCTAGCTACATGGTTATATTATCACACATTTCTCTTAGTGAAATTGATAGAGTGAATTATGACAGATTGAAACGGTGAGAGTGCATAAATGGATGATCCTGAATTCCACCTCCTCCTCCTCCCAGCTTTATCCCTGCCATCACCATCGTTATTCAGCGACACCACATCACATATCCTACTGTATGTAGGAGCTAATTAACCTATCAAATCAGCCAGGGGAATTTTCCAGCTTGTCTGTTTAATTGCAGGTGGGGGTTTAGAGGGATGAGGGGGAAGATGGGTGTGTGAGGGAGTTTACCCTGTTCAGGCGCTCCTCAAAGACACACACGCACACACATTAGTGAACAGGCACATAAAAGAACAGTCAGACTTACAGTTTTTTTCAATTGCTAACAAGCATCGGTCAATACTGAAGCCACTTTTTCAAAACTCTTCACACAGTCTGCATTACCAACATGCATCTTGACCAAACAGTTAATCTCACCTTCAAAACTCACTAAAACCACCAAAACACTTCATGCATGTCTCAAAATAAGCTTGTTCGACCATACAGTGGCAACAATTCTCACTCAGAAAGCATACAATGTCACTTATAACACACTGACCTAAAAAACACTAACAACAGGGATCATTACATAAATGATGAACTTTCCTCTTTTTTAATTTTTTTTATTTCACCTTTATTTAACCAGGTAAGCCAGTTGAGAACAAGTTCTCATTTACAACTGCGACCTGGCCAAGATAAAGCAAAGCAGTGCGATAAAAACAACAACACAGAGTTACATATGGGGTAAAAAAAAACATTAAGTCAAAAATACAACAGAAAATATATATACAGTGTGTGCAAATGTAGCAAGTTATGGAGGTAAGGCAATAAATAGGCCATAGTGCAAAATAATTACAATAGTATTAACACTGGAATGCTAGATGTGCAAGAGATTATATGCAAATAGAGATACTGGGGTGCAAAAGAGCAAAATAAATAACAATATAGGGAAGAGGTAGTTGGGTGGGCTAATTTCAGATGGGCTGTGTACAGGTGCAGTGATCGGTAAGGTGCTCTGACAACTGATGCTTAAAGTTAGTGAGGGAGATAAGAGTCTCCAGCTTCAGAGATTTTTGCAATTCGTTCCAGTCATTGGCAGCAGATAACTGGAAGGAATGGCGGCCAAAGGAGGTGTTGGCTTTAGGAATGACCAGTGAGATATACCTGCTGGAGCGCAGACTACGGGTGGGTGCTGCTATGGTGACCAATGAGCTAAGATAAGGCGGGGATTTGCCTAGCAGTGATTTATAGATGGCCTGGAGCCAGTGGGTTTGACGACGAACATGTAGTGAGGACCAGCCAACAAGAGCGTACAGGTCACAGTGGTGGGTAGTGTATGGGGCTTTGGAGACAAAACGGATGGCACTGTGATAGACTACATCCAATTTGCTGAGTAGAGTGTTGGAGGCTATTTTGTAAATGACATCGCCGAAGTCAAGGATCGGTAGGATAGTCAGTTTTACGAGGGCATGTTTGGCAGCATGAGTGAAGGAGGCTTTGTTGCGAAATAGGAAGCCGATTCTAGATTTAACTTTGGATTGGAGATTCTTAATGTGAGTCTGGAAGGAGAGTTTACAGTCTAACCAGACACCTAGGTATTTGTAGTTGTCCACATACTCTAGGTCAGACCCGTCGAGAGTGGTGATTCTAGTCGGGTGGGCGGGTGCCAGCAGCGTTCGATTGAAAAGCATGCATTTAGTTTTACTAGTGTTTAAGAGCAGTTGGAGGCTACTGAAGGAGTGTTGTATGGCATTGAAGCTCGTTTGGAGGTTTGTTAACACAGTGTCCAATGAAGGGCCAGATGTATACAAAATGGTGTCGTCTGCGTAGAGGTGGATCTGAGAGTCACCAGCAGCAAGAGCGACATCATTGATATACACGGAGAAAAGTGTCGGCCCAAGAATTGAACCCTGTGGCACCCCCATAGAGACTGCCATAGGTCCAGACAACAGGCCCTCCGATTTGACACACTGAACTCTATCTGAGAAGTAGTTGGTGAACCAGGCGAGGCAGTCATTTGAGAAACCAAGGCTATTTAGTCTGCCAATAAGAATGCGGTGGTTGACAGAGTCGAAAGCCTTGGCCAGGTCGATGAAGACGGCTGCACAGTACTGTCTATTATCAATCGCGGTTATAATATCGTTTAGGACCTTGAGCGTGGCTGAAGTGCACCCATGACCAGCTCGGAAACCGGATTGCATAGCGGAGAAGATACGGTGGTATTCGAAATGGTCGGTGATCTGTTTGTTAACTTGGCTTTCAAATACTTTCGAAAGGCAGGGCAGGATGGATATAGGTCTGTAGCAGTTTGAAGTTTGAATGATTTTTCACATAAATCAGTATTTCATTATAGAATAAGAATAACACCTTTTCACTTTATTGATTGTATTAAAGTATATGTAACAAGAATGATTCAGAAATGCAGCAATTTGCTTCAATAGCCTTTATTTTTTAAAAGTTGAAACAAAAAACAAATTCCAGAAATTCCAGGGCTGTAATAATAATAATAATAAAAAAAACATCAACAACATGTATAGTATAATCACTTATACTGTACAGTACTGTGAGGGTTCTAGTTCTCCCTCTCTCCTGCATTTGGCCACAAGTTCTCATCAACATCACATCTTATTTCTTCTCTGGCGATGCATCTTGGAAAGTATCTTCTGGAATGTCTAATCCAACCCTGTCAGTCTTCAGGAGAAGTGTCTCCACACCCCGCATTCATGGCATCCAGTAAGGACATCTGGTCATGTGGATGGTGGTCATAAACCTTCCACCTCCACGCAGAGAAAAACTCCTCTATGGGGTTTAGGAAGGGGGAGTATGGAGGTAGGAATAGTACTGACATTCTGAGTGGTGGAATGCCACATTATCCCACACAACAACGAAGGTAGGGGAGTTTCTTGCCCCTCTCTCCTCCGCTGGCACAAGTCAATTATGCAGTTCATCCAGAAAATAAATGATCCTCTCTGTATTGTAGGGGCCAATGAGTGGTTTGTGTAACAGCAAATTATCATTGGACAGTGCTGTTCACATTGTGATATTAGATCCTCTCTGGCCTGGGACATCCAAGGTTGCTCTCTGTCCAATCACATTTCTTCCCCTGCGGTGTGTTTTTGCCAGGTTGAATCCAGCTTCATCCACAAATATAAATGTATTTGCAGTCTCCATTACTCTCTAAAATACAGTACATCCACAGTTTTACAGTACTTTACATTATGCATAGCTGTGTATGTACCCTGTTTGGTTATTGAACAGACATCTTACCTGGACATATTTCACACGTTCACCGTTTTGCTGAAAGGGTACAGTGTACAACTGCTTCATCCTTATTTTATGTTTCTCTAGGTCTCTGGCAATTGTCATTGTGCTGACTGTATTCACATTCCCACAAGTGACATTATCTGCCAGCACTCTGTCCTGAATTTCCAGCAGTTGTATTGCATTTTTGCCAATTACCATGTCAACAATGACAATTTCCTGCACATCTGATAATATTCTGGCTCTCCCTCCCGTGGGAGGCAACCTTTGGATCCTGCTGAAAAACACAAAACAATCAATATATTTCAAAATGTCAGTACATGTAAAAATGTGAACATACTGTATTGTACTGTAATATGTAGTTCAATTATCATTGAAGGATGCACATCTCACCTGTTGTTTTGCCGGAAAATGTATATTATTGATGCAACAGTTGAACGCATTCTCCCTCTCCCTGCCACTCTTCTTTCCCCACCAACCTGTCTTCCTTGATCCATGTTTCCAAACTAAATCATTCCGAAGCCGTCCTCTTTTGTCTGTTTGGTAACGAGACTAAAAACAGGACACTTGGGTAGGCTTTCAGCTGAAATTGCAATCAGCTGTGTTTGGAATGATGAAATATTCTGCTGAGATTTTCTATATGTTTCAATCTGGTTACTGCAGAAATACACAACATTTGTTTTTAACAGTTTTGGAAACAGTGTGTTAGCATTTGAATACATGTGCTGCAAATATATAGTTTTGCAGGTGGTGGAGTATGAATGAGAAAAGAGTTCATGGATTTCGGAGAATGTGGTCATTGAATGCATTTTGTGTGAAAGCAATGAAAAATGATTCACAGTTTGGTCCACATACACTTCTGTTTTGTTGACTGTGTGAAGAGTTTTGACAATTTGACTTCAGTTTTGACCAATGCATGTTAGCAATTGAAAAAAACTGTAAGTGGTGTTTGATCCATTAATATCTAGCTACATGGTTATATTATCACACATTTCTCCTACACCAATGCTTTACATAAGGCTGGGCAGGGGGACACCCCTCCAACCATACAGTAGCTACCTTAATAAATATATGACCTATTCCGATGCACCCATGCCTGGGTAAACATGGCTATGTGCTAACCTTGTTAGTTTTGCGCCATTGCAGACAGAGCCCTTTGTGTGTGTGCGCGCGTGTGTGTGTGTGTGTGTGTGTGTGTGTGCACGATTGTGTGTGAGTGTGTCTGTCTGTGTGCGGATGTGAGCGAGAGTGTGTGTCCATCCATCCTCCTGCAGGCTTATTTCATTAACCTTATTTGTAAGATTGCTCAGTAAATGTAGGTTACCACTTAGGCATACATTATTCCCCAAAGGCAGAGAGACATTAGCATCCTGTTATCTCTGTAGAGTCCCCTGAGCGGCTTTGACTCTGACTTGGGAAACATGCTCTCTGTCTCCTCTGCTTTCAATACAATACAGCCGGACACATCGGTGGGCGAGGGGCTGAAAAGGGACAGTGAAAAGGGATGGGACAGCTAGGGAGGGAGGGATGGCGCCGGACAGAAATATAAACGTTTCCTGTGTAGCCCCTGTGTAGTCCCTGTGTAGTCCCTTGTGTAGCCCCTGTGTAGTCCCTTGTGTAGCCCCTGTGTAGTCCCTTTTGTAGCCCCTGTGTAGTCCCTTGTTTAGCCCCTGTGTAGTCCCTTGTGTAGCCCCGGTGTAGTCCCTTGTGTAGTCCCTTGTGTAGCCCTGGTGTAGTCCCTTGTGTAGCCCCGGTGTAGTCCCTTGCGTAGCTCCTGTGTAGTCCCTTGTTTAGCCCCTGTGCAGTCCCTTGTGTAGCCTCGGTGTAGTCCCTGTGTTAAGTGAGTGCCAGATAGAACAGGGCTGAGATTGAGTTATGTGTCTCACTCTGAGGACCCTGAGCAGATGGTTGAAGTCCCTCTGGGGTGAATGGTGCCTAAACGTACTGTGTGTGTATACTTATGGTGCACTAGGAGTTTGACCATCTGGATCAGAGCACACTGAGCTTCCCTTAGTGGATTGGTGGATTCCTATTGCGGTGACATTCAATTAGGCTGAGAGAAACCCTCATTATTTACTTTAATGATTTTCAATTTGAGCGTCAGCATTTCTATATAGCCTACACTTTCTCAATCTGAACTTCTAACGCGAGTGGGACGGGTGTGGATTGATGACGATGATCAAGAGCAGCTGCTCACCGATTTGACAGTTACACCTCCGACACCGGCAAAACATCAGCTATGCGGGTGTCAGCTATGACCGGTTAACGCTTGATCTGATTGAATCTAGGCCTTGGTCTCTCTGTGTAATTAATGTTGTCAGGTTTGTCCCAAGCACCTGAAATCACACCAGAGTTCACCTCTGACCCTTGAACCTAGGACATGTTCCTCCAACACAATTAGAGTCGAGGGCCCGCATTCCACACGGCAGTGACGAAAGCACTAATGGAAGGTATCACACTTGAGTTCATGGAGAGAGTAATGTCCTTTCTCCATTAGAAGAACCAAATGGAAGTCGAACTAGCTCTGGAGTAAGTCAGTGTTGGTTCCTAGAACTAAGCGGTCCATCCATTGCATTGAAAAAACAACAGGAACAGGAACCAGGAATTTCCAGGAGTTCCACTTGGTTCGGCTTCGAAGTGGAGAAAGGCCATTTGATAGAATAGGAAAGAGGGAGGGGAAGAGTAAAGAGAGCGGGAGAGGTAAAGACAGAGGAGACGAACTCCACTGATGTATTATCATTCCCATCCATTCAATCTGAATCCATCATGAGGCATATGATTATTGTTTTGATTCACATCTCATTCATGCACACAACATCCTACTCTTCCTCATCTCAACCTCAATAGGAAGTCTTCTGGAAAATGGCTCCATGATTGTGTGACTTTATTCTTTGTAGTTAGATAGTGAGGTGTGTGTGTGTGTCTGTGTGGGCAAGACAAGATCATAGATTACCAAGAATGCATGTTGTTTATTATATGTGGCTATACCTTACTCAGATTCACAACACAACCTTTCCAACATACACCCCCACCCACACTCATTCAATCATGGGGAGATTGGAAGAGGTTACAGTACGAAGATGCCCTCTGTCAGACAGATGGGAGGGCACTCCACCGTGAAGGTATTGAGGCAAGGCATAATGTTGGTGCTTGATAACCCCCTGGCAACCCTAGTTAGCGTGGTCCAGACACACACACACACACACAATCCTCCGTCCCAGACCCCACACACCTTAATGCTCAGTGCTGACTGCACACGGTGTCACTCAATTAATCCCTTTCCAAGCATCTCTTCTAATGCATATGCACACAGACATTCCAACCCTGTGTGTGTGTGTGTGTGTGTGTGTGTGTGTAACAAGTCGTAAAAGGAAAATAAATATAAAACCTAACATCAGCATGGATTCATCCTCCAACTTTATTGTTACGTACAACAGGGTTGGTTCTACAGTTACCTGAGCAGGGAAAACATACTGTTACTTGAAATAAATATAAATTTATTTTATCTTGTTAGATACCGTCACACAGTTCTCTTGTCATCTTCAATAAAGCATACATTTCTATTATTCTGAGAAAGGTAAGGTTTTCAGGTTCACTAACAGCCACGATCACAAACACTTTCAGCCAAGTTTTGACACAGTCACCATTTTGTGAAACACACATATTAGCTATGTGATTACTTTTCACACCATTGATTTGTTTGTGCTGCAAGACACTGTGCCAGACACAAGCAAGGAGCGCTATGCTCAGCTTAAGTTGCCAGTTTGACGATAATAACAAATTCCTTTCTAGTTAGTTTCCTCCATTAGAACAAAGCAGCATATTCACTATATATTCTATGCAAATATATATTCTCAATATACTGTATCTATACATAGCTATATATAATCTATCTATAGAAGTCTATATTCAATATGTATATATAGAATTTGGTAGGGTTTTAAAACATTCAAGGTACATTCACTTACCCTGTGATTTTTTTCGTACGAAAAGGTTACACAGTCTGACAAATGTTTAAACCACATCTACTACCCCTCTACAAGTCCGTACCCCAACCAATAAACACAACATTGAACATCCCCCATTGTAAGAAGCAAACAGAAGAGAAAACAGGCTTTTCTGCTCGGTTTCCAATGACCAATCATAACATTAATAGAACATACATAAAAGTCTACTTCAGTCTAGTATTCACACCCCTTTTGTTACTGGCCTACACACGATACTCCATAATGTCAAAGTGAGATTATGTTTTTAGAAATGTTTTGAAAAGCGGAAATGTCTTCAGTCAATAAGTATACAACCCTTTGTTATGGCAAGCCTAAATAAGTTCAGGAGTACAAATGTGCTTAACAAGTCACATAATAAGTTGCATGGACTCACTCTGTGTGCAATAATAGTGTTTAACATGATTTTTGAAAGGTTTTTGAAAAAGAAAGCATACATTGAATATCCCTTTGAGCATTACACTTTGGATGGTGTGTATTAATCACCATCCAAAGTGTATTAATTACACTTTGGATGGTGTATCAATACACCCAGTCACTACAAAGATACAGGCGTCCTTACTAACTCTGTTGCCGTAGAGGAAGGAAACTGTTCAGGGATTTCGCCATGAGGCCAATGGTGACTTTAAAATAGTTACAGAGTTTAATGGCTGTGATATGGGAAAACTGAGGATGGATCAACCCAATTGTAGTTAGTCCACAATACTAACCTAATTGACATAGTAAAAAGAAGGAAGCATACAAATATTAAAAAACATGCATCCTGTTTGCAACTACGCGTTAAAGTAATACTGCAAAATATTTGGCAAAGTAATTAACTTTCTGTCCTGAATACAAAGTGTTATGTTTGGGGCAAATCCAATACAACACATTACTGAGTACCACTCTCCATATTTTCAAGCATAGTGGTGGCTGCATCATGTTATGGGTATGATTGCAATCATTAAGGACTGGGGAGTTTTTCAGGATAAAAAAGAAATGAAATGGAGTAAGCACAGGCAAAATCCTAGAGGAAAACCTGGTTCAGTCTGCTTTCCACCAGACACTGGGAGATAAATTCACCTTTCTGCAGGACAATAACCTAAAACACAAGGCCAAATCTACACTGGAGTTGATTACCAAGAAGACAGTGAATGTTCCTGAGTGGCGGAGTTACAGTTTTGACTTAAATCTGCTTGAAAATCTATGGCAAAAAATGGTTGTCTAGCAATGACCAACAACCAATTTGACAGAGCTTTAAGAATGTTGCAAAGAATAATTGGCAAATATTGTACAATCCAGGTGTGCAAAGCTCTTAGTCTTACCCAGAAAGACTCACAGCTGTAATCGCTGCCAAAGGGGATTCTATGTATTGACTAAGGGGTGTGAATACTTATGTAAATTAGATATTTCTGTATTTCATTTTCAATAAATTTGTAAAAATGTCTAAAAACATGTTTTCACTTTGTCATTGTGGGGTATTGTGTGTAAATGGGATAGTGAGATAAAACATATATTTAATCAATTTTGAATTCAGGCTGAAACATAACAAAATGTGGAATAATTCAAGGGATATGAATACTTTCTGAAGGCACTATAAAAATGTAATATTTTTGAAGACATACCGA
Organism: Coregonus lavaretus; assembly: GCF_964263955.1. NCBI lineage: Eukaryota > Metazoa > Chordata > Actinopteri > Salmoniformes > Salmonidae > Coregonus > Coregonus lavaretus. Next base: position 20,105 of record NW_028164044.1, read on the forward strand.
CAGTTGCATTTTTCTCTTGAACACACCAATTCCTCAGGTTTATACTTAATAATAGCTGGCAGCATTAGTTCAGCGTTTACGTAACGTCTTCATAATGTAATACACTGCTCAAAAAAATAAAGGGAACACTAAAATAACACATCCTAGATCTGAATGAATGAAATAATCTTATTAAATACTTTTTTCTTTACATAGTTGAATGTGCTGACAACAAAATCACACAAAAATTATCATTGGAAATCAAATTTATCAACCCATGGAGGTCTGGATTTGGAGTCACCCTCAAAATTAAAGTGGAAAACCACACTACAGGCTGATCCAACTTTGATGTAATGTCCTTAAAACAAGTCAAAATGAGGCTCAGTAGTGTGTGTGGCCTCCAAGTGCCTGTATGACCTCACCTACAACGCCTGGGCATGCTCCTGATGAGGTGGCGGATGGTCTCCTGAGGGATCTCCTCCCAGACCTGGACTAAAGCATCCGCCAACTCCTGGACAGTCTGTGGTGCAACGTGGCGTTGGTGGATGGAGCGAGACATGATGTCCCAGATGTGCTCAATTGGATTCAGGTCTGGGGAACGGGCGGGCCAGTCCATAGCATCAATGCCTTCCTCTTGCAGGAACTGCTGACACACTCCAGCCACATGAGGTCTAGCATTGTCTTGCATTAGGAGGAACCCAGGGCCAACCGCACCAGCATATGGTCTCACAAGGGGTCTGAGGATCTCATCTCGGTACCTAATGGCAGTCAGGCTACCTCTGGCGAGCACATGGAGGGCTGTGCGGCCCCCCAAAGAAATGCCACCCCACCCCATGACTGACCCACCGCCAAACCGGTCATGCTGGAGGATGTTGCAGGCAGCAGAACGTTCTCCACGGCGTCTCCAGACTCTGTCACGTCTGTCACATGTGCTCAGTGTGAACCTGCTTTCATCTGTGAAGAGCACAGGGCGCCAGTGGCGAATTTGCCAAGCTTGGTGTTCTCTGGCAAATACCAAACGTCCTGCACGGTGTTGGGCTGTAAGCACAACCCCCACCTGTGGACGTCGGGCCCTCATACCACCCTCATGGAGTCTGTTTCTGACCGTTTGAGCAGACACATGCACATTTGTGGCCTGCTGGAGGTCATTTTGCAGGGCTCTGGCAGTGCTCCTCCTGCTCCTCCTTGCACAAAGGCGGAAGTAGCGGTCCTGCTGCTGGGTTGTTGCCCTCCTACGGCCTCCTCCACGTCTCCTGATGTACTGGCCTGTCTCCTGGTAACGCCTCCATGCTCTGGACACTACGCTGACAGACACAGCAAACCTTCTTGCCACAGCTCGCATTGATGTGCCATCCTGGATGAGCTGCACTACCTGAGCCACTTGTGTAGGTTGTAGACTCCGTCTCATGCTACCACTAGAGTGAAAGCACCGCCAGCATTCAAAAGTGACCAAAACATCAGCCAGGAAGCATAGAAACTGAGAAGTGGTCTGTGGTCACCACCTGCAAAACCAGTCCTTTATTGGGGGTGTCTTGCTAATTGCCTATAATTTCCACCTGTTGTCTATTCCATTTGCATAACAGCATGTGAAATGTATTGTCAATCAGTGTTGCTTCCTAAGTGGACAGTTTGATTTCACAGAAGTGTGATTGACTTGGAGTTCCATTGTGTTGTTTAAGTGTTCCCTTTATTTTTTTGAGCAATGTAGTAACAAATAGAGCTAGTTTTGTCAGTAGTCAATCAATCACCCTTTCCATTACCACAGAGTACACAAACCAATATATATAATAATATATAATCTGTTTATAAGTCCTTTATTGATTATTAGCCAGATGTAAGGTGCTCAATCTATTTTCAGAAGGCATCAGACGTTTCAGTCAGGTGCTGGTGTACTGAGAAGGTTTTTCTCTCAAGGTCAAAATAGCTAGGGACCCTGCTGTAACACTCGGTTGAATTGGAAAGTTTTCTTTCTAAAGTCACAACCTAGACTTTAGACTTCAGTCAATCATGTACCATATAAGGCACAGGTGTCAAACTCATTCCACGGAGGGCTGAGTGGCTGCGGGTACTTGTACTTGACTGATTCATTCAGGTCACTAATTAATAAGGAACTCCCCACACCTGGTTGTCTAGGGCTTAATGGAAAGGAAAAAACAAAAACCTGCAGACACTAGGCCCTCCATGGAATGAGTTTGACACCCCTGATATAAGGTCTATATTTAGTTTTCAACCAAAAAGTAATTTCAAGACCAATAGACAGACTTAGGTACAGTATGCCCTTCTTACTACCGGTAGGCTATTATGCTTACTCACGTCATTTAACAAACAGTTTCACTATGTCTGTGCCCAATAACGTATCTAAAAAAAATTAACTTAAAAACAATCCTTTCCATTTTATTAAACAAAAATATTAAACACACCAAACAAAAAAAAAACTGAACACAAAATCAAAACAGACAAAAAAACTAACAAAAAAGTGCAGTCCATAAAACACCATATAATAATTACTAAACAAACTAACCTGTGCTATAACTGACATCTGTACGGCCCAATACCATTTTCACACTACTGAGCCGAGCTGCACTGTACTGCACTGGCCTGGTTAGTGGTTAGGCATCCACCATTCCGTAGTTTCTGGAACTGTGGTGCAAAGGACCATTTGAAAATAAAATGTCCCCACTGTATGGTTGGGGTCAGCTCGATAGTGTTTAAAGGGAATAACTGAGTGTGTTTGAGAGCAGCCCACTGTGCAGGATGGGCTCAGACAGACACAGACAGTGGGTGTGTTCCAGGTTGTCTTTATTGCAGTCAGGCTGCCCCGATTATTAGCTCTCACAATGCCTGGAGAGATGTTTAACATCTGAAACCATGTTAATATGGTATAGCAATCTTCTGATGCACTGTTTGGGCCTTTCACTTCATTAGAAGTTAAAAGGAAATCAGTGAAGTCAATCTTCTGAGATGTGCAGCGTGACTGCCACAGAGACAACCTGAAACGTGTCCAGTGCCATGTTAATGTGGGCTGTGAGAGGGCGAGTCCATCTCCCTGTCCCCTGAGTAGGAGCTGAGGGCCTCCCAGAGTACCTGGGTCTCCTCACAGTGGTGGTGGCCTGTCCAGTGCTCCATCACCTCATCCTTACTGTCCAGGACCTGGCTGCACAGCACACAGTTAAACACTGAGCCCTGCCCGAGGACCCCTCGCCCTCCTCGGGCCGAGCAGCCGGTCGGCTCCCCCTCTCCGTCTCCATCCCCATCGTCCTCCGCCCCCCCCTGGTGGTGGGAGAGGATATGACGCTTCAGCTTGGAGAAGGAGAAGAACTCTTCGTCACAGCTCCCGCACCGGACCAGGTTCCTCTTCTCGTTGAGCTGGCGCCAGTAGTGGGCGGCGTGTTTCACCAGCTCATCCTCAGCCTCCCTGCCCCCTTGGAGTGCCCCTCCCAGCCCCCCAGCCCCATCCCGCAGGCGCACCTGCACCTCCTCCCCGTGCACGTAGAGCAGGTGCAGCTTCATGTCGGCGAAGGTGGGGGTGATGGCCTGACAGCGGCCACACTTGATCTGGAGCTCCACCGGGTCCTCGCGCTCCTCCTGGCCCTGCTCGTCCCCCAGGTCTGGAGACATCGCCCTGGAGACACATACAAGATGGAGACAGACATGATGGGAGGAAGAACTGTGGTGTTTTATGAAAAGTGATGAGAAGCTATTAATATTCTAAGAAATTAATCAAACTGACAGTGACCAAAAGTCAAGAGTCCTATTGATGAGATAAGTATACCAGTATGTAGGTACTATTTATAATTCAGAAAATGTAGGTAGTCACCCCTCCACAGGCACGTCGTCTTCATGCTGGCTGATGGACGGCTCCACAGTCAGGATGACCTTATGCACCTCCCTCAGATGGCTGAAGTACACGCCCACGTAGCCAAATGCCTTCTCACAGAACTCACAGCGAAGCGTCCGGCGTGGTCGGCTCTCTGAGTGGTGCAGCTTCATGTGCGTGCTGAGGGAGCCGGAGTGGGCATAGGCCTTACGGCACACTGGACAGACATAAGGCCTACTGTTGGTGTGGCTGTTCATATGGCTCTGCAGGTGGTGTTTGAACTGGAAGCAGCGGCTGCAGGTGGGGCAGTGGTGGAGGGGCCGGCTACTGCCCAGGTAGACCCTCTGAGAGGAACTACCCCCTCTCAGGTGAAGCGGGGTAGAGGCTGACTGGGGCTGGGGAGGACCAGGCTCCAGGACCTTGGCAGAGAGTTGGTGCCCTACGAGGAGCTCTGGTTCCAGGCTGTCGGAGGAGGTGAGGGATGGCAGGCTGACCAGCTGGGGAACTGTCTCCATCAGCAGCATGTGGTGAGGCTTGGGTCTGATGCTGCGGTACTTCTTAGAGATGTCCACCTCCCTCTGCTGCGAGATGACAGCCGAAGGAGAAGGCTTCTCTGGAACCCTCCTCCGAAAGAACGACAAGGACCTCTTCTTCCTTGCCTCGAAGGCCAGAATATCCTCCATTGTCTTCCTCTTCCTCCCCCTCTTCTTGCCCGGTGGTTTCTGCATCTGAAGCGTTCCCAGCAGCGACAGGGTGCCTGTGGTCTTGGCCTGAGGCTGGCTCTGCAGCAGGGAGTTTGGCATGTGGTTCTGACAGAGGGCCTCGGCAGTCTCTGGGGTCTTGGACTGGGGATCAGAGGGATACGGGGTGAGGCCGGGCAAGCCAGGCTGGCTGGGGAAAGCCTTTTTGGGGGATATGGCATTGAGGTTGAGTTTGGTGGCAGGTATGAGGGTGCTTTTTATGTTGGAGTAGGGCAGGATGGGCAGCTTGCCTTTGGGTGGGGAGGGGATAATCTGGACAGCTTTGCTGAAGATGGCTGGAGAGAGGACGGTGATGCTGCTACTAGCTGGCTGTGGATGGGGCTGGGGCTGGGGCTGTTGGGCTACAGGCTTGGGTTGGCATGGCCTGACGCCCTTACCGTTGCGCTCCTCCTGTGGCAGTTTGATTGGGGAGCTTTTAGTAACACCACCAGATGGGTAGTGGAGGTTCTGCAGCATGCTGGTGATGGGGCCCGGGCCGGGGGCAGGAGTGGACCGGTGGTTGATGGTGGTGTCCACCACTGCTACTCGCTCCAGCGGAGATCCAGAGTAGAGCACAGCGTTGTCCGGGAGCAGGGCTGTGAGGGCTGAGATCTCAGAGGAGGCTGTGGAGTCGATCAGTATGACCTGTTTTGCTGGCTCCTCCTTGGGTTCCGGCGATGACAACTTCTTCTTTACCGCCGCTATTGACCTTTGTGGCCGGGTTGTCACGGCGGTGGATGTGGCTAATTTGACCTTCTCCGGGGTGCTCTTGGTCCTCATTGGCTGGTACCTGGGGATGGGCAGCTTCAGGTTCTTCTGGATTGGCTGTTGCTGCGGCTGTTGTTGCTGTGGAGATTGAGGGGATACGGAGGGCGGCAGGGCCACCAGAGAGAAGGTGCCCTCCTGTCCTGCTACCTGCATCAGGGCATAGTTCTGGGCCGGGACCAGGATGGATTTGGGGCTGACGGCTGTAGAGGCTGCCTCAGGGAGGGCAGAGGGGTGCTGGCAGGACAGGACGGGGGTCGGGGAGGGAACCACCGCTGCTGGGGCCTTTGGGGCGATGCTTCTGAACTGGAGGCTCTTCATCATCTAGCCTGGCATGGAGGTCTAGACCCAGACCTGTCTCAGTCTGTCAACAGAACAACAACAACAGTGAAGTTAGAGAGCTATTCCCAACAACAGTAACAACAACAAAACAGTTAGAGAAGTATTCCCCAACATAACATTGTAGCAGGTTTTGGCCACAGACCCTACTGATTGCATGCCATCATATGGCATAGAGGTTTACATTTGTTTGTCAATAGAACAACAACAACAATACTGATAGAGATACCCCCCGGCCCCAACGTAACATCCTGGCATATTTTTGGTCCCAGACCCCAATGATTATGTTCTCAGCAGGAGGGTTGACCTTAGTGTTCTTAATGGTGTCGTTACAAAGTGGTTAACAGTCTGAGATGAGAGACACAGGCTGCATCCCAAATGGCACCCTATTCCCTATATGGTGCACTACATTTGACCAGGGCCCATTTGGGATACATCCTGAGATGAGAGACAGACAGAGGCTGTCACTGACATGAACATTTCTGAGGCTTCCACAAGAAGACTATTATCCTGTGGGTCTTCCTGCACACACACACACTCACTGACAAAAATCCCTCCACACGCACACTACCCCCAGGCCCCTTTGATTTGGGCCCATCATGCAGCCTAGTTACCGCTGTGGCTCGGCGGGGTGCTCCCTGTACCCCCCTCCTCCCCCCTGTACTTCCTGGAAGGATCAGTCAGCAGAGCGTGAAAACTGCCCAAGGGCAGGACAGACAGGAGCTTTACATCAAGAGGGGTTTCCTCTGTGTGTGTGTGTTACGTCTGTTACTCACTACCTATCCTCTCCTGACCAGCAGAGGTAAAGCCTAGCTGTGGGGCTAAAACAGCCTTACTTACAAAGCCCCCCATTCTGAGACCCTAATGCCCCATATCGACGAATGATATTTCACAGTATAACACCGGGGATTAGGCTTTAAAGTCAGCTTGTACAGTAATTTTGGATGTCGAAGATCAAAAGGCCAAGGAAGATTTGAGTAAGGAGGAGTACAGATAAATGATTCTGACTACTTTATGAAAGGTGTAGAATGGTCATAAACTTCATCTGAGCTACTTTACCAACTCTAGTAGGCATGTATAGGCCTATACTGAAGCAAAAAAATGAAATACAAAATCCAAGTAAATATCCATATACATGTCTGTTTGAAAAGAAAGATTACGGCGGAATGTTTCAAATGAATGTGATTGTAAACAGATGATTTTGAGAGGAGTTGAATTTTAACAAATTTATACGACTTTCAATACCAATACCAGTCTTATCGTGGGCTTGTGTCCAAGTTGTGTGCATGATACCTGCCAGATTCAGAATAACCACCAGGGTCTAGATGTGACATAAAGGGTATCTACTCTCACGTTGCTACACCTAACCAATCTATCAACTTTCAAAGGACTTAGGCTGAACCAAATCTTGCATTCATTTCAAAAGAGGGAAAAAGGATATAAACCCACATTGTTCAAAACCTGGAAGTATTTCAGTGTGAGAGCAGATTATTTATACAGTGTCCACACAGCATCTTAACTGCATACAACTGGAAATATTCCCTCTCTGTTTGGATAGTTGATTCCAATTCAACTGTGAGTTTGGCCATTTGGCCGTTTGGCCGGACATTCAGCCAACAGAGGAGAGTACAGCGGTGGGATATCTAGAATGCTCCCAGGACTTGATGGGGGCACGGATGGGGTGTTTGTGTGTGTGTGTGTTTGGCACTGACAGGCTACCCAGGAGGTTCCTCCCATCAACTCAGAGTTTACAGTTGAACCCCAAGAGGGAAAGGGAGGGAGCGTATGATGTAGCCGAGCTGAAGCCAAGCAACCAACCACAGGCAGCGTTGGGCCAGGCCAGCGTGTGGGGCTGCTGTCGGCTTAAGTCAGACTGATGACTTCTCACGGGAAAGACTGGCTGAGAACAAAGACAGAATGGTGATAGTAAACGAAAGAGAGTGAGAAAAATGAGTAGACACTGTAAGTGTCCAGTGGTCTGATCTGATGAGAATTGATAGCAGTGTAGCACTGCAGCTGGTGTGTTATAACTGAGGAGGAGTAGCTGCAGCTATGCTCCTACAGTGTCCCAAATGGCACACTATCCCCTATATAGTGCACTACTTTTGACCAGAGCCCTATGGACCCTGGTCAAAAGTAGTGCACTATATAAGGAATAGGGTACCATTTGAGATGCAGCCCTAGTCTCCAGAGGTGGTGTGCTGCTCCAGTAAAACACACCAGATGACTTCCTAGACTAGGGCTGCCACAGGAAGTACACTGGTGGGGAAGGAGACAGACAGGAGGACTGGAGTGGTGTTGAAGACTATAGCCTAAGGCTAGCTACATCCTGTCATCCAGTCAGAGTGTATGTGTGTGTGTATTTAAACCACAAATTCCAGATCAAGATCAAAATCCTAGAACTGCCATCTCTCCCCTCTGCCTTCTATTTCTTCGTTTGCACCCTGCTCCTCGCCACCTCAATAAATACCAGCCCCGCTACCTCTCTCTCATCTGTCCATCATGTTTCTCTCTCGTTCCTTCTCCTCCTCTGCCTTTCTTCAGGCCCCTCCTCCTTCTGTTTCCCTCTCTCTTGTTTAGGGATTCACCTCTCAGTGTGCGTTCCTATCTGCATAATGATGATGCCAACATCCCTCCCTCACTCCTCCCCCCTTTAGCCACATGTCGACCTGCCCTGGGGCGAGGGGCCTCGCTGTTGAGGCCCCAGTGTCAATCACATTATAGCTCCACAACAGATGATGATGAAAGAGAGAATGAGAGAGAGCAAGCAAGAAATAAATGAAAAGATAGAGAGAAAGAGGAAGAGATTGACAAAGAGAAAGGTAGTGAATAGCTAGTAAACCCCTGTAACCCATTGTTCTTTTCTCCCAGTGTATGATAGGCCAAGGGGGTAGTCGTACGGTGGTGTTGTGGTGAATAGGGGGGTGGTGTATTGTGTATTGGGGGGGGGGGGGGAGGGTTTACATTTACATTTTACATTTTAGTCATTTAGCAGACGCTCTTATCCAGAGCGACTTACAGGAGCAATTAGGGTTAAGTGCCTTGCTCAAGGGCACATCAACAGATTTTTCACTTAGTCGGCTTGAGGATTAGAACCAGCGACCTTTCGGTTACTGGCACTACGCTCTTAACCACTAAGCTACCTGCCGCCCTATAGTAGTCTATTAGGGACAGCCTCCCCAGCACACCTGTGACTGATGATCATGATATAAGTACAGCAGGGAGCAGCAGCAGAGACACACAGGGTCGTCTCAGTGGCAAGCTAGTGGGGTTAACTGGAGCGAGAGAGCAGAATGGGAGAGGAGAAGGGGTGAGAGGAGGAGGGGAGAGGACGAGACATTGGTTTAACCAACATAAATCCCACCCCACAGATTTCTGACTGCTCCTCCCAACCTGGACTCGTATCAGACAGCTACATTTTTGTTGTTATTGGAGTAGAGAGCGTTTTGATTGGCTGAACACACAGACAAGGAGGAGATCAATGTTAATACTGGGCAGGCTTGCGTCATATTACATGAGTATGAGCAGTGTGGGTCTAAACATAAAACAAATATGCCAGAAATCGATTTCTTTGTATGTGATAATACGTGTCTATACTGTTTGAATTAACCTCAAAATACTAGTGTTGTATTTAATGAGCTTTCTACATATTCTGTCTTTCCCAGTAGAGACGTCTCTACCCAAGCCTCAAAGGGAAGAGGTTACATGAGGTCACAGACAAAGACACTTAATCTGGTGCAGGCTTCAAAATGCCAGCCACTCTAATCTACCAGGGTTCAGGGGTCAGGGATGGGCTGAGGACGGACGGACAGGGTTTCTCTGGTAGTAGAAGGAGAGAGAGAGAGAGAGTGAGAGAGAGAGAGGGAGAGAGAGAGAATCAGAAAGAGAGACAAGGAGAGAGCGAGACAAGGATAGAGAGAGAAAGAGAGATGGAGAAACAGAGAGAGACCAGGAGAGAGAGAGAGAGAGAGAGAGAGAGAGAGAGAGAGAGAGAGAGAGAGAGAGACCAGTAAACTATGGCTGTGCCGTCCGAGCCAGCCCTTCCCAGGGTTAGCCAGATTAGCAGGTAAGGCCAAGAGGTGAAAGGTGAGGTCTGGTGTTTACGTTAACAGTCAGGTCGCCAGGGTTACGGTAGGGGCATTGCTGTGGTCGGATCAGTGGGACAGTTCACTTGACATATCCATCCGCGTGGAATGGAATGTGCTGAAGAGGCTGGATTGATCGGATGGATATGGGTGGATACAATCCAGCGGTCAATGGGTCATGCTGCAGCCAGACAGACAGAGGCTACGTTCCAAATGGCACCCCTTTCCCTAAATAGTGCACTACTTTTGACCAGAGCCCTGGTCAAAACTAGTGCACTATATATGGAATAGGGTGCCATTTGAGACACAGCCAGACAGGGAGAGCAGCCAGTAGCCCAAATAATTCACTGACCGGCCGCTGATCTGATGTCTCCCTGTCAAATTGTATTTGCCACATGCGCCGAATACAACAGGTGTAGACAATACAGTGAAATGCTTACTTACAAGCCCTTAACCAACAATGCAGTTTTTTAAAATAAAAAATAATATTTAAAAAAGTGTTAAGTTAAAAATAGATAAGTAAAAAATAAAAGCAAATAACTAAAGAGCAGCAGTAAAATAAAATAACAGTAGGGAGGCTATATACAGGGGGGTACCGGTACAGAGTCAATGCGCAGGGGCACCGGCTAGTCGAGGTAATTGAGGTAATATGTACATGTGGGTAGAGTTAAAGTGACTATGCATAAATAATAAATAGAGTAGCAGCAGTGTAAAAGAGGGGGATGGGGTGGGGTGGGGGGGGGGCAGTGCAAATAGTCCAGGTAGCCATGATTAGCTGTTCAGGAGTCTTATGCCTTGGGGGTAGAAGCTGTTAAGAAGCCTTTTGGACCTAGACTTGGCGCTCCGGTACCGCTTGCCGTGCGGTAGCAGAGAGAACAGTCTATGTCTTGGGTGGCTGGAGTCTTTGACAATTTTTAGGGCCTTCCTCTGACACCGCCTGGTATAGAGGTCCTGGATGGCAGGAAGCTTGGCCCCAGTGATGTATTGGGCCGTACACACTACCCTCTGTAGTGCCTTGCGGTCGGAGGCCGAGCAGTTGCCATACCAGGCGGTGATGCAACCAGTCAGGATGCTCTTGATAGTGCAGCTGTATAACGTTTTGAGGATCTGAGGACCCATGCCAAATCTTTTCAGTCTCCTGAGGGGGAATAGGCTTTGTCGTGCCCTCTTCACGACCATCTTGGTGTGTTTGGACCATGATAGGTTGTTGGTGATGTGGACACCAAGAAACTTGAAGCTCTCAACCTGTTCCACTACAGCCTGTCGGTGAGAATGGGGGCGTGCTCAGTCCTCTTTTTTTTCCTGTAGTGCACAATCATCTCCTTTGTCTTGATCACGTTGAGGGAGAGGTTGTTATCCTGGCACCACACGGCCAGGTCTCTGACCTTCTCCCTATAGGCTGTCTCATCATTGTCGGTGATCAGGCCTACCACTGTTGTGTCATCGACAAACTTAATGATGGTGTTGGAGTCGTGCCTGGCCATGCAGTCATGGGTGAACAGGGAGTACAGGAGGGGACTGAGCACGCACCCCTGAGGGGCCCCCGTGTTGAGGATCAGCGTGGTAGATGTGTTGTTACCTACCCTTACCACCTGGGGGTGGCCCATCAGGAAGTCCAGGATCCAGTTGCAGAGGGAGTTGTTTAGTCGCAGGATCCTTAGCTTTGTGATGAGCTTTGAGGGAACTATGGTGTTGAACGCTGAGCTGTAGTCAATGAATAGCATTCTCACTTAGGTGTTCCTCTTATCCAGGTGGAAAAGGGCAGTGTGGAGTGCAATAGAGATTGCACCATCTGTGGATCTGTTGGGGCGGTATGCAAATTGGAGTGTCTAGGGTTTCTGGGATAATGGTGTTGATGTGAGCCATGACCAGCCTTTCAAAGTACTTCATGGCTACAGACGTAGGTGCTACGGGTCGGTAGTCATTTAGGCAGGTTATCTTAGTGTCCTTGGGCACAAGGACTATGGTGGTCTGCTTGAAACATATTGGTATTACAGACTCAGTCAGGAACATGTTGAAAATGTCAGTGAAGACACTTGCCAGTTGGTCAGCGCATGCTCGGAGTACACGTCCTGGTAATCCGTCTGGCCCTGCGGCCTTGTGAATGTTGACCTGCTTAAAAGTCTTACTCACATCGGCTACGGAGAGCGTGATCACATAGTCATCCGGAACAGCTGATGCTCTCATGCATGCTTCAGTGTTGCTTGCCTCGAAGCGAGCATAGAAGTGATTTAGGTCTGGTAAGCGGCTGTGCTTCCTTTTGTAGTCTGTAATAGTTTTCAAGCCCTGCCACATCCGACGAGCGTCAGAGCTGGTGTAGTACGATTCAATCTTAGTCCTGTATTGACTCTTTGCCTGTATGATGGTTCGTCTGAGGGCATAGCGGGATTTCTTATAAGCCCAGTTACGAACAGTCATATCAAGCCCAATGTTGTGGTCTAGGAGCATTGGTCATTCATTCCCCCTCTCTCTCCACTGCTTTGGCCCTTGATTGTATAAAGGTTTTGGCCCTTACTTACTTTGTCTGGCTCCAGACTGGTCATGGCTCTGTCCCACAAACAGTACAAGATATTATGGAGAATGAAATTAACTGACTTGTGAGAATTCCATCTTCATCCATTTCTACAAGACAGCCGATAATCAGGGGCAGTATGTATCGAGTGTCTCTGAGTAGGAGTGCTGACTTAGGATCAGCTTTGCCTTTTAGATCACAAATCATGCGATTTCATAGACAGGGTGGAACTGATCCTACTCTGAGATGTTTGATATGATAAATACAGCCCAGTCTACCCACGGTGCTCAGAATGACAGAAATCACATTTAGATTATGGTAATTAATCTTAACAAAACATGCAACTCCTATATTGAAACAGCCAATAAAACATTATTTTCAAACATTTGCCAAAGTGCAATTCGCGGGAAAACACAATTCTAAACAGCACACCTGATGCGAGCGGTTCCATATGTGACAGAGATTAAAATCTCTGCTAGAAACTTAGAAAGAGGGGGAATCTAAAGATGTGCCTTTGGCTTCTGGATGACGAAAGAAAGTTGATATGAAAACCAATAGAACAGGAGAGAAAAGCTGGTTTCAATGGTATATGAGGAAGTCTTTATAAAATAATTGCCTCCACGTTTCTATGGTCGGATTTTGCCTAGGCTACTTTGAAGCAAGGCAAGACATGTGGTCCTCTGTAGCTCAGCTGTGGTCCTCTGTAGCTCAGCTGGTAGAGCACGGCGCTTGTAACGCCAAGGTAGTGGGTTCGATCCCCGGGACCACCCATACACAAAAAAGATGTATGCACGCATGACTGTAAGTCGCTTTGGATAAAAGCGTCTGCTAAATGGCATATTATTATTATTATTATTATTATTATTATGCCTCAATGTGAAGTAAAACGTTCAGGTTTCAAACAATGTTTTCAAAATACATGCTGCCTCCAGCTCACATTGCAAAGTGGTGGGTGATGCGCTGATAGCCTGCCTACTGTTGCCTATGCACTTGAATGGCAAATGGAAGGAATGCTTCAATTAACAGTTGAGATTTTTTTTTTGTTTTTGCTCTTTTTAATCCTGGCCATCAAACTGTTCAAAATGAGCTGAGAAGCTGCAGCAGCAGAGTGATATTTAGCTAGAAACAGGCTCTGTATGCTTTGCGCGTGTGATAAATAAGATACCTGAAGATTAATGAAAATACACACGCTCCAATTTAATTGAACAAAACTTTGAAAATGTACCTATAGAATGATAAGTATGACGGTCAAATGTATTTCCATCGACTGATATTTATTTCCATCAATAAATAAAAATCATTACCAACTAACGAAAACCCTGATACAGCCCAAGATAGAGCAGTGCTTGTCTCATCTCAGTCAGTGGAATAAAGAGAGGAGGCTTTTTCTTGTAGTTAGAAATCCATCAAGAAAACCTGGTGCTTCACGTAGAGCAAGAACAAACAGAAACTTCAAACAACAGCAGAGAGAGAGAGTGAGCGAGCGAGAGCGAGAGCGAGAGCGAGAGCGAGAGCGAGAGCGAGAGCGAGAGAGAGAGAGAGAGAGAGAGAGAGAGAGAGAGAGAGAGAGAGAGAGAGAGAGAGAGAGAACAGAAGCCACACAAAGAGCCAGGCCTGGTGAAAGACCTGTAATCTCGCCTGTAGGTGAGAGTGCTCATCTGGGCCTGAACGATATGGTCTGCATCCCAAGTGGCACCCTATATAGTGGACTACTTTTGACCAAGGCCCATAGGGATCTGGTCAAAAGTAGTGCACCATATAATGGAATAGGGTTCTAGTTGGGACGCGGCTGGAGGTGGAGGGGTGGAGGATGGAGGGGGGTCTGGAATGGAGGTCTCAGGGGGAGAGTGGGGAGGGGGAGCACAACAGCAGCCGGCCCAGTGGGGGCCAGGCCAACCTCCCCCAGGTCTTAGCCCAGATAAAAGGTCTGGATCTCTGCTAGATAAGGGCAGGATGCGGGGGGTCGGGCCAGCCTCCATAGCCAGCCATGTCCAGCGGGCATGTTCACAGCCACCCCCCATAATCACAGTACTCTCCTCAAGATAACCAGGTCCACAGTCTCTGAGTGTGTGTGGTACCAGGGCCTTAAATTATATTAAGATCTGTCTGGTACTGAATATGAGTGTACACAAGGTATCGGGCATCATCTACAGTTCAGCATCATTATGTCCAACAAATTACAGCAATAGGCTTTTTATATTATTTCTTCATGCACTTTTGTATAAAACTGATCTGACAGCACATGCCAGTTCATTATCAAAACACAAAGAGCTGCATAACACCTGATCATAACACTAGGACTGTTGGGCTAGCACAGACATTGAGGAGTTTACCACATCAGTCACCAGCTTCATTAATAAGTGCATCAACGACATCGTCCCGACCTGTTTGATGGCTCGTCGTCTCCCACAGTGACTGCCAAGGATTACAGGCAACATCCACACTGAGCTAAAGGCTTTCGCTTTCAAGGAGTGGGACACTAATCCGGATGCTTATAAGAAATCCCACTACGACATCCGACAAGCTTATAAGAAATCCCGCTACGACATCCAATGAGCCATCAAACAGTAAAAGCGTCAGTACAGGACTAAGAATCCTACTACGCCAGCTTTGACGCTCGTTGGATGTGGCAGGGCTTGCAAACTATCACGGATTACAAAGGGAAACCCAGCCGCAAGCTGTCCAGTGACGCGAGCCTACCAGACAAACAAAATGCCTTCTATGCTCGCTTCGAAGGCAAGCAACACTGAGCCATGCATGAGAGCAACAGCAGTTCCAGACGACTGTGTGATCCTGATCTCCGTAGCTAATGTGAGTAAGACCTTTAAACAGGTTAACATTCACAAGGCCGCGGGGCCAGATGGATTAAAAGGACGCTTAGTCAGAGCTTGCGCTGTCTAAATGACTATCGCCCTGTAGCACTCACATCTGTAGCCATGAAATGCTTTGAAAGGTTGGTCATGGCGCACATCAACACCATCATCCCAGACACCCTGGACCCACTCCAATTCGCCCCAACAGATCCAAAGATGACGCAATCTCGATTGCACTCCACACTGCCCTCTCACACCGGGATAAGAGGAACACCTACGTGAGAATGTTGTTCATTGACTAAAGCTCAGCGTTCAATACCATAGTGCCCTCGAAGCTCATCACTAAGCTCAGGAGCCTGGCACTGGACACCTCCCTCTGCAACTGGATCCTAGACTTCCTGATGGTGAGGGTAGGCAACAGTGGAGGCTCTTCAGAGGAAGGGGAGGACCATCATACACAGTGAATTTCGTACAAATAAAAATGTTGAAACATTTAAAAATCATTTTTAGAGAAAACTATACTAAATATATTCACGTCACCAAATAACTGATTAACACACATTGTTTTGCAATGAAGGTCTACAGTAGCCTCAACAGCACTCTGTAGGGTAGCACCATGGTGTAGTCGGAGGACAGCTATTTTCAATACAAAACCTAGGAGGCTCATGGTTGTCACCCCCTTCCATAGAGTTACACGGTAATTATGACTAGGGCTGTTGCGGTCACCATATTACTGCTACACCGGCAGTCATGAGTCATGACCGTAGTAAAATTTCATGTGACCATTGAGTCACGGTAATACCCTGTTATGCACTCTGGATATGCTTTGGTATTACCCAACTTGCTAACTACCATCAGGTCCTAATGGCCAGGTACTCAGGGCTCTATTGTCCCTCTAACCACTCTGACATCAATGCCAATGCAATCGAAAATCACATCAAACAAGTATCATCAAAACAGTAGGCCTATCACACTTTCAAAACTCACATCACTGTGATGATCAATTTGAAGAAAGAAGTTCAACAGCAGGTTGAAACAGTGTAAAACATGGTTGTTGTGGAGGTTGTTTCAAAGCCTAACACAACGAAATGGACAGCGCTTTCTAAGGTGATGATTAATTCAAAATACCCATACGCATGTTAGAGCTTATGCATATGAGCCCAAGCCCGAAAGAAAAACCTGAATTAAAATGATGATTGTGCCATTATACAATACATAGCCTACCGCATATTACACATGGAAGAAAAACATAAAACAAAACTGAATTAAGATGTCTTTGGTACATAATTGGTCTAGCCTATACTCCAAAATTAAACAAATTAGAGTAATCGCCTTTGAGTGTGGACTGTATTATTATGCATACTGGATGGACTGGTTACCTTATGCTCCAAAATTTCTATCCATGAGTCCAGGATAAAACGTATAGCCCTAGGCGATGCTTTTTGTTCATTGATAGTTAGCCTACAATTAGAGAATTTGTATTTGATTTTGAATAGCCTAGTAATAAGGATTTTTTAAATATTTTCATAATTAATTAGGTGACACATTACCTTTAGCTATACAGAATATCTCACCACCATGCGTTTCCATCTCCTCCTCTCTCTCCTTTATTCCTTTCTCGAGTGCGCAGACGAGCTGTCAACAGTTTAGTGAAATATGTTTTGTTGCGAAAACTAACAATGTTCCCGAACAGATTTCACTTTGTTTCCCAAATAAAGCACTGAGTAGCTGCAGGAACAAGGTTCACCTGTTGGGCAGCGAGAGAAGCTCCTCAAACAGTGGTTTATGTGTGGAGAGAAATTCTCTATGGTTCGATGTAGCTCAGCTGGTAGAGCACGGCGCTTGTAACGCCAGGGTAGTGGGTTCGATCCCCGGGACCACCCATACACAAAAATGTATGCACGCATGACTGTAAGTCGCTTTGGATAAAAGCGTCTGCTAAGTGGCATATTATTATTATTATTATAAATAAGTGTTCTTATATTTATTTGTCAGCTGCTCATATTAAGCACATGCTCCGCTATAAAACTGAAGTAGCCTACAAAACGGACCGGCAGGAAAGCGCGCGGCCTCCATTCCCTATTCAAGTGCATACAGATGACACATATGATACAAGATATATTTTTTATCCTGCCCATTTGATAATGTGCAATTCTAAATCAAAACTAATTTTACATATTAGTAAAGACAAGATTACATTGAGAATAGTCTGAAAATATGATCACTTAATGAGAGAACAGCTGTGCAGCCTGACCTTGTTTTTTCTACTTTCTCAAATCATCAATAGCCTATAGTCGCACCATGCAGCCCATATATGTTTTGATTTCTAAGACAGTCTAAGTTTTGTATAATTCACAACAACATTTGCCAAATAACTCTAAATCTAGCATATAGGACCTATTTCAAATGATCACTTTTACGCTCAACATAGCCACTTCATATGCACACTCGCTCCTTAATAGGAAACATTTTCTTTCTATTTTATTCAGCTCAATTATATTCTTCTTACTATAAAATCATATAAAATAAAATAATGTCACGGGACTTAGAAGCATATCTTGTCAGCTAAATGAACCTGCCTACAGCCTATGGCATGGAGCATAGCCAAATAACATAGGCCTACAGTAGGCCAACTCATATTCTGTTCTTCTGAAATACATTTTCTTCATATCATGTTTCTTTAGACCTGACTAAAATAAAAAATGGATGTATTGTAATGGTGTATATTAAATTAATTTATTAGTCTTTTTTAAATGTAGATGTTCCAAAGGTGCGGATCAGCGGCTTGTATGCATGGAGGCCTGGAGATGCTAGACATGTTTATGTTAATTAACGGTCAATGACTGTGAGACCGGCAGGCTTTTGCATGACAATAACCGGCTGACAAAAATTCATGACCACCACAGCCCAAATTATGACGACTTCCGGAGGACGTCCTCCCTCCTATCAGCGCTATTGCAGCATGAACTGACATGTTGTCCATCCAATCAAAGGATCAGAAAACACCAGAAAATGGCCAAAAACAGAACCAGCTCAACTGTTTATACACTATGATACGTTCAACGTTTCTTTTGAAAAAATTATTTCAAAATAAATAGTTTCACCATATTAAAAAGAGAGTTCAGTTCACATACCAGGGTTGACCTTAAAATGAGGGACAGATGTAAACTGTGTGTACAAAACATTAAGAACACCTGCTCTTTCCATGACATAGACTGACCAGGTGAAAGCTATGATCCCTTATTGATGTCACTTCTTAAATCCACTTAAATTAGTGTAGATGAAGGGGAGGAGATAGGTTAAAGAATGATTTTTAAGCCATGAGACAATTGAGACATGGATTGTGTATGTGTGCCATTCAGAGGGTGAACGGGCAAGACAAAAATATTTAAGTGCCTTTGAATGGCAGGCACACTGGTTTGTGTCAAGAACTGCAACACTACTGGGTTATTCACGCTCAACAGTTTCCCGTGTGTATCAAGAATGGTCCATCACCCAAAGGACATCCAGCCAACTTGACACAACTGTGGGAAGCATTGGAGTCAACATGGGCCAGCATCCCTGTGGAACGTTTTCGACACCTTGTAGAGTCCATGCCCCGACGAATTGAGGCTGTTCTGAGGGCAAAAAGGAGGGGTGCAACTCAATATTAGGAAGGTTTTCGTAATGTTTGGTATACTCAGTGTACATGTCCTATGGTCATAAGTAGTGCACTAAATATGAAATCGGGTACCATTTAGGATGTAGCCCATGGTATTCAGTGCCATGCAGAGTGGACATACAGGAACAGAAGCACACCACGTATGTCGTTTGCTGTCACCTGGATCAATAAGAGAGAAATCCATTCCAATTACGATCTAGCCGCTTGGCTCTGAATAGGGACGTGGATCAATCAATATCCAACTCAATGGGGGGGAAAAAAAGAGGATAAACCCTCAGCATTCTCAATTCCCCCAAAAAGCAAGGATTCCATGTGGCCTATTGTTTTTTCAAATGATGTTTCCAACTAATTTGTTTTTTATGTAAAATCTTGCTTAATTGATACAGTAGTGAAGATGTTCTGTCTACTTTTGTGATAAAATCGGATCTGTTCATGCCAACCTCAGTATGTAATGTGTTCCTTCTAAAAGGCCAAATATGGCTGTAGACTTCCGTAGACTAGAGTGATAATTATGTCGGAAGGAGCCACCGTGGACAGAGAGGTATTCATTTCCTGTGCAGAAGAGAGAGGAGAGGAGAAAGGCAGGATGCTGTAAACCAGCCAATCACCTTTGACCTGGCCTCGCTGTTGACGAGGACATGTGTGTGTGTCATTTCCATAACACTGTCAGGGTTCTCTCACGGCTACACGCACGCGCATTTCCTCCTGGATGATCAAAGTTGTGTGTTTTTGTGTGTGTGTCACACCAACGATCCTGTCTGTCACCAGGCCTAGGTGATGTCACTGTCAACTACGTGTTAGAAGAGAGAGAGGAGTGCTGGTGTAGTGTTCTTTTCTCAGCTTTCTGGATGTCTCCCAAATTGCACCCTATTTCCGTATAGTGCACTATATGGGCCCTGATCAAAAGTAGTGGACAATAAGGAAATAGGGTGCCATTTGGTGCCATTTGGGAAGCATACTCTGGATGAGACTAACATTCCCAGAGGGTCAAGGAGCAGGAAGTGTGTGTTAGTCATTTCACAGTGTTCCACACTAAACCTTTACCTGACCTTTCACTTCTCCAATACATTTGGACCCACTGTGTCTCAAATGGCACCCTATTCCCTATGTAGGGCACTACTTCTGAACAGGGCCAATTGGGCTCTAGGCAAAAGTGGTGCACTAGGGAATAGGGTGCCATTTGAGACGCAAACATAGAATAGATCAGACATTACTAAAGAGTGGTAAGAAGGAAGAGGGGGGGGGGGGGGTTGTGCTGTCAGTTGTTAGTGGAGGTAGAGAAAATATATAGATGTGAGCCTAACTAGTATAGAAAGATTGGAAAGCACAAGACGGAAGTGCAGTAACAAGTGATGTGTTGCTCTCCTTGCAAAGTAGGCTTTCCCTTTCTCTCCTTCCCTCCCTCTTGCTCCCTCCCTTTGTCTCTCTCCCTCTCAAAGGCACACACACACACATACATTCCTTAACTCATTCACACACACACAACCTCTCCTCTAGTGCTGGCTCACAAACTATTTTAATGAAGCACTCCAGCAGCGGCAACCTTGAGAGGGCCACTAAGAAAACACCTGCTTCTCTAGTCCCACCTTAATGATCACGCAACAAAACACAACCAACACGACAGATCACATCACGACACAACAGGACACATCAAAGCTAGGAAGGAAGGAATCTTGTGGCTTTCTAATTTTAGGCGCTATGTACTGTATACACCACACATATGAAATGGTAGAACGTGGGGTGCAGTCAGAGAGGTGGGGAAGTTCTCCATCTTTCCCTAGCTCTCATTGTTTCTCTCGCTTTCTCTACAAATACACACCTCTCTCTCTCTCTCTCTCTCTCTCTCTCTCTCTGAACAGAGACCAATAAACAGAGAGAACGGGAGGAGGAAGGAGAGGAAGAGAGGAGAAATTAACATCCCTCCATCTAACGGCAGTGCACCTCTATCAGCGAACTGGGGTGGTGAAGGACTGCACCAAGGCACCTTAAGGAGCTGTTTGAAGTGAAGGGCAGCTTCATGCTTCAGAGAAGGGTGATCTTACGGTGGGGGTGTGGTAGTGCTAGCTGCACCAGGTATAGCTAGCGGAGGGCCTACAGTAAGAGGCACCCTGACTCTGTCCTCTTTTCTTTAATGATGACTGCTCCTTGAGATCAAAGGAATATGCAGATCGTCCCACAGGTTCTCCTCCTCTAAGAGGTGATATGAAGTTTCTAAAAGCAGGTCATCTCAAGTTAAGGCAACATTCTCTTACTTTACATAGAGTAGCCTGTAGTATTAGTACATATTATGTAGAACCTCATACTAGTATAAAAACAGGTATTGTGGCTTTGTTTGAGCACCTGTATACAGATGAAAGCTTAGCTCAAATTCCATACACTAACAATCACTAACACAGACAGACATGCGTGCATAAATGTGCAAATGCACACACACACACTAAAGACCCAGAAACAGCCTACACAGCCTGCACAGACAACACAGCCAACTCCTGTTTGTGTGTGTGTGTGTGTTTGTGACATTAATGCATATTGAATGTACTAACTGAATGAGAGGAATTTTGCCTGAGCTGAAGAATGACGCTCATAAGACCTGGATTCAAACTATATTTTAAATCTTTCAAATACTTTGTTTGAGCTTGCCTGGTGCAATGGAACCAATGGAATAGTCCAGAAACTGCAAAACCTGCCCATCTGACACTCCAATCAAACACTAAAAAGCATTTGAATATAAATCAAATACCACTTAAACCTGGCTGGTTAGTTAGCACTGAACTGAAGAACACAGTGCTCATTCCTGAGGTATAGGGAGGGAAAGGTGAAAGCCCATCTCTCTCTCACAGAGTTAGAAAAGGTTACAGCACTAATTGAACAGCTGCTCCGGAGTCTTTGATGGGCATTAGAACCTGGGAAACATTGTCTGGCAGGATCAAAGGGAACCCTGGATAATTACTGTAGTTACTTTCAGTGATGCTGTTAAATTAACCACAAACACACATAGATAGACAGACAGACAGACAGACACAACCGTATCCTTACTAGCTAGCTTTAATGGGCTACAAGCCCTTTCTCGGAGGAGGGGGGAGAGGGGGCAGCACTGTGCTAGGTTAGAGAGAAAGAGAGGAAAGTACTAGGCTAAAGAGAGGAGAGCAGGCATAAGGCAGAGGGAAGACAGTGGCTGTGTCTCAATCAAAGGCAGCTAGCTTCCTTTCCTTGTGTCCTTTCCTCCATGAACACTGACCTATCAGGGCAAGACAGGTGAAAGCCTTCAGGATAAACTCATCCAGTCCTTTCAGCAATTACAGTAAGGCATTGATGAAAAAAATAAAAAAGGAGATGGTGAAAGATGTGATGCTGAGTTAGATTATCTATTTTTAGAACGAGGTCAATGATAGCTGAGGGATTTGACTCTCCTGGGAGGAGGAGAGAGGAGGATCACACAGAGGAGAGGAGATGTGGACGGTTCGTTTGGCGCTCTTTTACTCTGGCTGTCTGTGTAAACAGGACATGATGAGGAGCGTGGAGGTACACTTATCCCCTGCCCTGAACATGAAGAGGTATGGTACACTTATCCCCTGCCCTGAACATGAAGAGGTATGGTACGCTTTTAGGGGTTTCTCCCCCTTCACTTAGACTTAGTTATTTTACTTGACCAAACAGTGCCTGTTTGACACACAAAGATTATTATTACCAATGGGCTTGTTCCCTCCTCTTCCTACCTCTGTTGTGGCCCCTCCTTCCTGTGTTGGGGCACCTCCTCTCTCCCAGCGGCGGTGACAGGGGTCTGATCCTCTCCCTGACCCTCTCCACGGGCCCCTGGAACACAAACATAACAAGACAACTGAGTATGCTGTATATACTGAATGAATGAAACTAAATATACTACTGTAAAACCACATTATCCCCCCCCCCACACACACACACGTACGTACGCACAAACACACACTAAAGGCCTGCTGCCCTGCCACTACATTAACCAGAGCGACGCCTTGTTTAGCGTACCAGGTCGGCCGGGCGGGTGGTTGGGGACCCCTGGCCACCCTGTGAGGCTCTATATTAAATAAAGAAAGAGTGCTCCAGTGTGCTCCAGTGTGTAAACTATTCATTTAACACGCCTTATCCTCTTCTAACAACCTCTTAAGGATCGGACCCTTTTTCAATTTTCGCCTCAAATGACATACCCAAATCTAACTGCCTGTAGCTCAGGACCTGAAGCAAGGATATGCATATTCTTGATACCATTTGAAAGCAAACACTTTGAAGTTTGTGGAAATGTGAAATGAATGTAGGAGAATATTTTTATTTTATTTTTTTGTTCCATCATCTTTGAAATGCAAGAGAAAGGCCACAATATAATATTGCAGTGCGCGCGCAAAGTTCCAGATTGATCCAGTGAAGCATTGCAATACTGGACTATTTTGTATCAAGTCTGCCAAATGTGCTGAATTGGTCAATTGATACATTTTCAAGTATATAACTATAGAGAACATAGAAAAATTATATGGTAATACGTTTACACACTCCCAGGAATGTCATACATGATGGATCATTAACTTATACACTAACTTTCACACGTCGATGGCTGGGCAGGGTGGGTGTGGAGCCAGAGACAGCAGGGGTTCAAACTGTAGAACCCAGTTCCTACATTTGAATATAAAAATTGCTTTTATCAAACAAAACTATGCTACATTTTATCTTTGGGATCCTTATGATGACAAATCAGAGCAAGATGACTGAATGTAAGTACATTATTTACCTTCAGAGGTGAATGTATCAAACCAGTTGCCGTGATACGTTTTTTGTTGTTGTGCACTCTCCTCAAACAATAGCATGGTATTTTGTCACTGTAATAGCTACTGGAAATTGGACAGTGCAGTTAGAATAACAATAATTTAAGCTTTCTGCCCATATACGACATGTCTATGTCCTGGAAAGTTTGCTGTTACTTACAACAGTCATGCTAATCACATTAGCGCATGTTAGCACAACCATCCCATATAAGGGACACCGATCCCGTAGACGTTTAAACACCTCAGGAGTGAAAATCAGGAGAAAAGGAGGAGAAAACGACAAGGGAGGGAAAATAAGAGAAAAACCTCAGACACTATCATTCACCAGCAACTCAGCAAAACCCTGGGTACATCACTAAGCTCTCGGAGTACTCTGCCAGAGTGGAGAGATAATTCACCCTGACACCTCCATTGTTTCAGAGTAACGGTAATGCACACACACACACACACGTGCAGAACAGTGTTTTCAGTGCATATTCATAGAATAATGGCTCTAGATGTCAGGATGAATTATAGAGGATGAGAAGGGTGGACACGCAACTCTGGAATGCTGCCTCTGTTCTTCTGCAGTCTTAAATACTTGTTTTAATTTACAACATAGTGACTCATCTGGGCTAAACAACTTTAATTCTACTTTACAAAGATTAGTTGAAATAAATGCTTAAGTAACCCATATGCAACATATGTAAATAGGAGAGGTACACTAAACTCTAAACATTCAGGGCCTCATCTTGGATTTAAAAGCAAGATCAATGGAGAATCTCAATTAAAAGTGTTTCGTAGTCCAAGACTAGGCTTAGTGTGTGTCCGGGAAACAGCCTCTAAATTTAACAACAGTGCTGTAATGTGAGGTCAGAATTTCACAACTTCCGAATACAACCACAGTACAGAAAGTCCTTGAATAACCCACAGTAATATGCATGTTCTTTCCAGAGAGAGAGAGACGGAGAGAGAGAGAAAGAGAGAGAGAGAGAGAGAGAGAGAGAGAGAGAGAGAGAGAGAGAGAGAGAGAGAGAGAGAGAGAGAGAGAGCATACAGTTATGAATATAACTATGGTTCCCTGAAGGAGGGAATGAGGTTTCAGGTCCACGGAGTCCAATGGCTCAAACGGAGGTTCACACAGAGCGTCCAGGACCAAAGCCAGGTCCCTCGTCGGTGCCATAGGCTTAGACACTGGTCTGAGCCGACGCACCTCTTTCAGGAACCACACCACCTGAGGATGAGACCCCAGGGTAGAGCCGTCAATCACTACATGACACGAAGACATGGCTGCCATATAAACCTTCAATGTGGAAAAAGAAAGCCCCTGCTCAAAAAGTTCCACAAAAAATAGCTCTGAAAATGAGAAACTTTTAACCTGACACTAACCCTGAAACACGCGCCACTTATATGTATACATCCCTCTCGTAAAGGGTGCACGTGCAAACTGTATAGTCGTAATCACGTTTGAGGGTAAACCCCTAGCCGACCAATTCAATTTTTCAGGGGCCAAACCCCCAGTGTCAATTTATGCGGTCGTGGGTGCCAAACTCTTCCATGCGCCTGGCACAATAGAATCCGACGACATGGAACCCTCCATGGGTTCCCGCCCAACAGGCGGATGATCTCCGGGAACCAGGGTTGTCTTGGCCAATGGGAGCCACCAGAATCAACAACAGACCCTCCTCCTGACGGACCCTCTCCACGGTGGCCTGAATCAGGTCCACCGGAGGAAACGCATAGAGCAGGGTCCGAGGTCACTGATACGCCAAAGCATCTGTTCCCAACGGTGCACCCAGATCCCTCATTGAGAAGAACAGACGACAATGCGCGTTCTCAAACTGCATAAAGATATAAGTCGGATATACATCGGCCCCTGGGCAACCACCATGGGTCTCCACTCCTGGAAATTAGATCCGCTCCCAAATTGAGAGATCCGGGAAGATACGTCACCCTCAGCAACAGGAAATGCGCACTGCTCCATACGAGCAGATAACTGGCCAGGTTTTAGGAGTGAGAGAGAGGCCGCGTCCTCCCCTGCCTGTTAATGTGCGCCACCACCATCCTGTTCAACACATGCTGGCACCTCCAACATCAGAAGGAAACGCCTCAGTGCTAGCAGTCAGTAGCCAACACACAGCGCTCCCCATCCCAATAAGAATGTGTCTGTTGTGATCAGCCTGCGGGACACTACCCGGCCCATGAGAACCCTCTGCAATAGCAGTCACGGGTCCCTCCAAGGAATCAACGCCCTTAGGCATGACGGGGATACCTTGAGCAACCGATGGCAGTGGCGAGATGCGTCCAGACACGTAGCAATCACCCAGCGCTGGAACAGACACATCAACAGAAGTCTCTGAGGCACCACAGCTATCATAGAGGCCATCAGACCCAATAACCACAGTCAAAAGCGAAAAGGCATTGAGTGCCCCAACTGAAACTGTGCCAGACAGAGCCGGAATGTAACCCTCCTCTGTAGAGATAAAAACACGATTCAAAACCGAGTCCAGAACAAGACCCAGAAACGGAATGCGCTGAGCTATGAACCTCAGAGACTGAATATGGGAAACCTGAGAGCCCGAAAGGCAGGACCAGAAACTCGTAGGCCACACCCTCGAAATGAAACCTCAGAAACTTTCTGTTGGGAATATGTGTCTATAGGGAGGAGGTCAGAGACCTGGCCGTGTGGTGCCAGGATAACAACCTCTCCCTCAACGTGATCAAGACAAAGGAGATGATTGTGGACTACAGGAAAATAAAAGAGGACTGAGCACGCCCCCATTCTCATCGACGGGCTGTAGTGGAACAGGTTGAGAACTTCAAGTTCCTTGGTGTCCACATCACCAACAAACTATCATGGTCCAAACACACATCCCTCCAAGATGGCGTAGCAGTGCGGTCGTGTTCTCTTGTGTGTCCATGTAAATAGCCTGTTTTTTGTATTTTACATATATATTTCCCTATCACACTTTTCATCCTTCTACTAAATATACTTTCCTGCAACCCGCCTCACTCAATGTAGAACGGATTCTATTATTTACTCACCTTTATCTAGAATCTCCAGTTGAAACTAGCCAGCCAGCTAACTAGCTAACTAGCTACTTGCTATTAGCCACCGTTAGTGGTTTTCACCCAGAACATCGGATTTTCTGCCGGAATAACTGAATCACTGGACCTTAACACCGGATTGCAACTAGCTAGCCGCAACCGAATGGATGTCGAATGGATGTTGCTGTAGGCTAATCACCACTGCCCCCGAAGCAAGCATCAGTTAGCCTTGAGCTAGCCTCGAGCAGGCCCATATCCCGGCTATCTACCTCTGTCTACCGGACGGGAGTAGCCAGCTAACCAGCTAACTAGCTACTTGCTATTAGCCACCGTTAGCGGTTTTTCACCATTGTCTGTGGCCTGCACTACCTACAAGCCAGCTCTAGCCTGGACAATTATCGGCCAGTCTGCACTGCGTGTTATCGACCCAGAACCTATCTGATTTTCTGCCGGAATCACTGAATCACTGGACCTTTAACACTGGATAATCGCAACTAGCTAGCTGCAACCAAACGAACGCTAGCCTTGAGTCATGCACATCTCTCGGCTATCTACCTCTCTGTCAACCGGACGGGACCTCCTAGAGTCGACACGGAGCCCCGCCGATCCATCACGACTGGTCTGCCGACGTAATCGTCTGTGGTTTCAACAGGCTTCCCGTTGCGACGACCACGAAGATCCATCTGCTAGCCCCGGCCCGCTAGCACACGCAAACGACAGCCGTGCTTCCTGATCGCTGTGCTGTAGTACCAATTCGAACTGCTCTGGGACTCACATATTGCTGTTCACTGGACCTTATGATCACTCAGCTGCACAGCTGATGCCTGCTGGACTGTTCCTTTACACGGTACCCTGTCCTGTTTATCTGTTTAGCCTCAGCCCAAACTTTATCGCCATTACTAGTTGTTGTCTTAGCTCTCTCTAATAACACCTATGATTGCTTTATGCCTCTCTCCCATGTCAAAATTTCTTGCCTATTGCTGTTCCAGTTAGTTCTTATTATACAATTTCACTGTAGAACCCCAAGTCCCTCTCAAACTGCCTCAAATAGTTCCTTTGTTCCACCCCCCATACACGGCGAGACCGGCTCAATCGGTGCCTCCAGTGATGCTATCTCTTTCATTGTTACCCAACGCTTAGGTTTACCTCCACTGTACTCATATCCTTCCATATCCTTGACTGTACATAATGCCCTGAATCTATTCTACAACGCCCGGAAATCTGCCCCTTTATTCTCTGTACCCAACGCACTAGAAGACCAGTTCTTAAAGCCTTTAGCCGTATCCTTATTCTAGTCCTCCTCTGTTCCTCTGGTGATGTAGAGGCTAACCCAGGCCCTGCAGCCCCGAGTATCACTCCTACTCCCCAGGAGCTATCATTTGTTGACTTCTGTAACCGTAAAATCCTTGGTTTTCTGCATGTTAACATCAGAAGCCTCCTTCCTAAAATTGAGTTATTCACTGTGTTAGCACACTCCGCCAACCCTGATGTTCTAGCAGTGTCTGAATCCTGGCTTAAGAAGGCCACCAAAAATTCTGAAATGTCCATCCCCAACTACAACATTTTCCGTCTAGATAGAACTGCCAAAGGGGGTGGAGTTGCAATCTACTGTAGAGATAGCCTGCAGAGATCTATCATACTATCCAGGTCTGTGCCCAAACAGTTTGAGCTTCTACTTCTAAAAATCCACCTTTCCAGAAATAAGTCTCTCACTGTTGCCGCTTGCTACAGACCCCCCTCAAACCCCAGCTGTGCCCTGGACACCATATGTGAATTGATTGCCCCCCATTTATCCTCAGAGTTCGTACTGCTTGGTGACCTAAATTGGGATATGCTTAACACCCCGGCCATCCTACAATCCAAACCGGATGCCCTCAATCTCACACAAATTATCAACGAACCTACCAGGTACAACCCTAAATCCGTAAACATGGGCACCCTCATAGATATCATCCTGACTAACTTACCCTCTAAATACACCTCCGCTGTCTTCAACCAGGATCTCAGCGATCACTGCCTTATTGCCTGCATCCGTAACGGGTCCGCGGTCAAACGACCACCCCTCATCACTGTCAAACGCTCCCTAAAACACTTTAGTGAGCAGGCCTTCCTAATTGACCTGGCCCAGGTATCCTGGATGGATATCGATCTCATTCCGTCAGTAGAGGATGCCTGGTTGTTCTTTAAAAGTAATTTCCTCTCAATCTTAAATAAGCATGTCCCATTCAAAAAATACAGAACTAAGAACAGATATAGCCCCTGGTTCTCCTCAGACTTGACTGCCCTTGACCAGCACAAAAACATCCTGTGGCGTACTGCATTAGCATTGAATAGCCCCCGCGATATGCAACTTTTCAGGGAAGTTAGGAACCAATATACACAAGCAGTTAGGAAAGCAAAGGCTAGCTTTTTCAAACAGAAATTTGCATCCTGTAGCACTAACTCCAAAAGGTTTTGGGACACTAAAGTCCATGGAGAATAAGAGCACCTCATCCCAGCTGCCCACTGCACTGAGGCTAGGAAACACTATCACCACCGATAAATGTACAATAATCGAGAATTTCAACAAGCATTTTGCTACGGCTGGCCATGCTTTCCACCTGGCTACCACTACCCCGGCCACCAGCTCTGCACCCTCCGCTGCAACTTGCCCATGCCCCCCCCGCTTCTCCTTCACACAAATTCAGACAGCTGATGTTCTGAAAGAGCTGCAAAATCTGGACCCCTACAAATCATTTGGGCTAGACAATCTGGACCCTTTCTTTCTAAAACTAGCCGCCGAAATTGCCGCAACCCATATTACTAGCCTGTTCAACCTCTCTTTTGTAACGTCTGAGATCCCCAGAGATTGGAAAGCTGCAGCGGTCATCCCCCTCTTCAAAGAGGGTGACACTCTAGATCCAAACTGTTACAGACCTATATCCATCCTGCCCTACCCTTCGAAAGTTTTTGAAAGTCAAATTAACAAACAGATCACCGACCATTTCAAATCCCACCGTACCTTCTCCGCTATGCAATCCGGTTTCCGAGCTGGTCATGTGTGCACCTCAGCCACGCTCAAGGTCCTAAACGATATTATAACCACGATCGATAATAGACAGTACTGTGCAGCCATCTTCATCGACCTGGCCAAGGCTTTCGACTCTGTCAACCACCGCATTCTTATTGGCAGACTAAATAGCCTTGGTTTCTCAAATGACTGCCTCGCCTGGTTCACCAACTACTTCTCAGATAGAGTTCAAAGTGTCAAATCGGAGGGCCTGTTTTCTGGACCTATTGCAGTCTCTATGGGGGTGCCACAGGGTTTAAATATTGGGCCGACTCTTTTCTCTGTGTATATCAATGATGTCGCTCTTGCTGCTGGTGACTCTCAGATCCACCTCTACGCAGACGACACCCTGTTGTATACATCTGGCCCTTCATTGGACACTGTGTTAACAAACCTCCAAACGAGCTTCAATGCCATACAACACTCCTTCAGTAGCCTCCAACTGCTCTTAAACACAAGTAAAACTAAATGCATGCTCTTCAATCGAACGCTGCTGGCACCCGCCCACCCGACTAGAATCACTACTCTCGACGAGTCTGACCTAGAGTATGTGGACAACTACAAATACCTAGGTGTCTGGTTAGACTGTAAACTCTCCTTCCAGACTCACATTAAGCATCTCCAATCCAAAGTTAAATCTAGAATCGGCTTCCTATTTCGCAACAAAGCCTCCTTCACTCATGCTGCCAAACATGCCCTCGTATAAAACTGACTATCCTACTGATCCTTGACTTCGGCGATGTCATTTACAAAATAGCCTCCAACACTCTACTCAGCAAATTGGATGTAGTCTATCACAGTGCCATCCGTTTTGTCACCAAAGCCCCATATACTACCCACCACTGTGACCTGTACGCTCTTGTTGGCTGGTCCTCACTACATATTCGTCGCCAAACCCACTGGCTCCAGGCCATCTATAAATCACTGCTAGGCAAATCCCCGCCTTATCTTAGCTCATTAGTCACCATAGCAACACCCACCCGTAGTATGCGCTCCAGCAGGTATATCTCACTGGTCATCCCCAAAGCCAACACCTCCTTTGGCCGCCATTCCTTCCAGTTCTCTGCTGCCAATGACTGGAACGAATTGCAAAAATATCTGATGCTGGAGACTCTTATCTCCCTCACTAACTTTAAGCATCAGTTGTCAGAGCACCTTACCAATCACTGCACCTGTACACAGCCCATCTGAAATTAGCCCACCCAACTACCTCATCCCCATATTGTTATTTATTTTGCTCATTTGCACCCCAGTATCTCTATTTGCATCTCTTGCACATCTATCATTCCAGTGTTAATACTAATTGTAATTATTTTGCACTATGGCCTATTTATTGCCTTACCTCCATAACTACATTTGAACACACTGTATATATATATTTTATATTTTCTGTTGTATTTTTGACTTTTTGTTTAGTTTTACATCATATGTAACTCTGTGTTGTTGTTTTTATCGCACTGCTTTGCTTTATCTTGGCCAGGTCGCAAATGTAAATGAGAACTTGTTCTCAACTGGCTTACCTGGTTAAATAAAGGTTGAATAAAAAAATAAAATAAAAATAAACACCAAGACAGTCATGAAGAGGGCACGACAAATCCTATTCCCCGTCAGGAGACTGAAAAAATTTGGCATGGGTCCTCAGATCCTCAAAAAGTTCTACAGCTGCACCATCGAGAGCATCCTGACTGGTTGCATCACCGCCTGGTATGGCAACTGCTCGGCCTCCGACCGCAAGGCACTACAGAGGGTAGTGTGTACGACCCAGTACATTACTGGGGCCAAGCTTCCTGCCATCCAGGACCTCTATACCAGGCGGTGTCAGAGGAAGGCCCTAAAAATTGTCAAAGACTCCAGCCACCCTAGTCATAGACTGTTCTCTCTGCTACCGCACAGCAAGCGGTACCAGAGTACCAAGTCTAGGTCCAAAAGGCTTCTTAACAGCTTCTTCCACCAAGCCATAAGACTCCTGAACAGCTAATCATGGCTACCCGGACTACTAACTTTAAACAGGGGTAAGCGACGCTTCACCGCGGCAGGGACAGGGGGTAAATACGTTTCCCCAAACCTAGAGGAACTCCACTGCGGGGGAGAAGACAGCCAATCCACCCCCAGGTGATCTGCCGCCCTACGACACAGCTCCATCAAAGGCGCATTAACCACCAATGGTTCACTCTCCCCAGCCTCAATCCAAAGCCGGGCTTTAGGCTGCACCTGACTGATGTAATCCGATTCACACTGAAAACACTCCAGAGCCAACCAGGGATAGTACTGTATATAATCCCCGGAATACCAACTCTGAACACTGCCAGTGAAACCGGAATGACCCTCACTCGGCTGGGATGACACCCCTATTAACGCTGACCACCACCGCTGCTCTCTCCCGGCCTCAGACAACCCCATTCCCGAGGTCGCTTCACTGGAAGACCCTTCGCCAGCAGCCCCAATCTTTCTCACAAAGTCAGCTCGATGCCCAATGGAAGTTGAACCCAGCAAGAGACCATGGTCACACAAACTGGTCAGTATATCAGCTGGGAGTATATCAGCTGTAATATTGCAGATAGATTGTAGCTTCCATCAATGTAATTGTCTGCATCATTTCCAATCCCCCATATATGTTTTGGTAATTCTCCTGCAAGTATTTCCACCCTAGGCAAACAGGACAGCACTCGTGAGTATCTTTAATTTTCATTGTGAAACCACATGAGCTATGGCATTATCTTGGCTGATCAGCCTTTTTGAACTTACTCTTACCACTGGCCATCTTCCTCAAGCAAGGAAGCACTGGCTACACAAGCAGAGCAGAAATTAGTGGGTTTTTAGCTAACAAAAAACGATACCCAGACCCCAAATTCGCAACATCTAGGGAACGAGTACTCTCTCCCCACTAACAGACACCTAAGTCAGAGCCGAACCTTGCAGTCTTTCTGTGCTTGAAAAGTTTGTAAATTGCGTGTCACGTTCTTCCTTCAGGCGAACTGAAGAGCAAAGAATTTAGGAAATGAATGAGAGCCCTGGAATTATAGACAGGAAGCGTTGGCCATGATTTCAAATTTTCTTCAGGTGAATATGATTGGTCATTGACTCCCCATTGTATGTTATACCGAGTGACCGACTGAAAGGGAACTAGTACCAGGGCTGTGAGGCTTTAAGTTAACTGACTGACACTCCGCATTATCAACTCACACGGTACGAATTGGAGCTAACAGGCTTTGGCCCAACAGAGATCCATGAGGCTACTGTGTGTGTGTGTGTGTGTGTGTGTGTCTGTGTGTGTGTGAGAGACATTGTGCTGAGAAACCGTTTAAGGGGTCAGCTCTAAAACCACAAACCTTTTCAAATATAACCTCAGGCTTGGTAGGATGACCAGAGCATGCTTCTGTCAGCTACCAAAGTAGTTAATCTAATTTTCACACACTAAAACACTGCTGTATGTACTTCACTATTGGCTAGTGGAGCAAGGCTGCTACAGTACGTACAATAGGAGGTGAAAAGTTATGCTGCCTGTTTAAAAAATATATATTCTACGGCATCACATTTTATGCATGTTTCTGCATATCTACGAGGATGTTCAAATAAACCCAAACCTGATTTTGTCCTGGCCTACAATCCATTGCTGTTATCAGGTTCATCTTCCCTTCACCGGGCTGGGCTGGCATTTACATTGGCCCCTACCTCCCTCCTTCCGCCATCACCATCCGGGCAGTAACCAGCAACCACCTTGCAATGTAAATCATTGCATTTGTGATTAAAGCTTTCCACTTCAAACAGGCCTGCTGTTTATACAGGCGCTGATATAGCGGGGATAAAGAGCAAGCGGCCAGAGAGGCGTGTGTGTGTGTATGTTTTCCTGGGCGTGTTGAATGTCATTAGCCACATTGAGGCTCTGTGTGCGTGCATTATTTATAATTACGCACAAATACCATTCTATCTACATCCTACAGGGCTATCCATGCCTCTCGTTCTGCTAGCCTATAAACTCAATATCAACTCAGCCGCAGGGCAAAGGATTGGCAATGGCATATGTCGATTTGGATTCAAAGTGATTAGGTTTCTTTAGATGGTGGTGACAGAGGAAATGGGTAGCCTTTTGTTTTATGGATTAAATTAATCGAAAAACTCTTGAAACCATTTTACACACAAATGTCTACTGGTTAACTGAGTAAAGTCTAAACTCTGGCTGCGTCCCAAATTGAACCCTACCCTGCACTGGTCAAAAGTAGAGTACCAGGCCTATATACAGTGAGGGAAAAAAGTATTTGATCACCTGCTGATTTTGTACGTTTGCAAACTGACAAATAAATTATCAGTCTATAATTTTAATGGTAGGTTTATTTGAACAGTGAGAAACAGAATAACAACAAAAAAATCCAGAAAAACGCATGTCAAAAATGTTATAAATTGATTAGCATTTTAATGAGGGAAATACGTATTTGACCCCCTCTCAATCAGAAAGATTTCTGGCTCCCAGGTGTCTTTTATATATCAAATCAAATCAAATTGTATTGGCAACATACACCGAATACAACAGGTGCAGACATTACAGTGAAATGCTTACTTACAGCCCTTAACCAACAGTGCATTTATTTTTAATAAAAAAGTAAAATAAAACAACAACAAAAAAGTGTAGAGAAAAAAATAAAATAAAAAAAATAACAGTAGGGAGGCTATATATACAGGGGGGTACCGGTGCAGAGTCAATATGCGGGGGCACCGGCTAGTTGAGGTAGTTGAAGTAATATGTACATGTGGGTAGAGTTAAAGTGACTATGCATAAATAATTAACATAGCAGCAGCGTAAAAATATGGGGTGGGGGGTGGGGGTGGGGGGGCAGTGCAAATAGTCCGGGTAGCCATGATTAGCTGTTCAGGAGTTATGGCTTGGGGGTAGAAGCTGTTGAGAAGTATTTTGGACCTAGACTTGGCACTCCGGTACCGCTTGCCGTGCGGTAGCAGAGAGAACAGTCTATGACTAGGGTGGATGGAATCTTTGACAATTTTGAGGGCCTTCCTCTGACACCGCCTGGTATAGAGGTCCTGGATGGCAGGAAGCTTGGCCCCAGTGATGTACTGGGCCGTATGCACTACCCTCTGTAGTGCCTTGCGGTCGGAGGCCAAGGAGTTGCCATACCAGGCGGTGATGGAACCAGTCAGGATGCTCTCGATGGTGCAGCTGTAGAATTTTTTGAGGATCTGAGGACCCATGCCAAATCTTTTCAGTCTCCTGAAGGGGAATAGGCTTTGTCGTGCCCTCTTCACGACTGTCTTGGTGTGTTTGGACCATGATAGTTCGTTGGTGATGTGGACACCAAGGAACTTGAAGCTCTCAACCTGTTCCACTACAGCCCCGTCGATGAGAATGGGGGCGTGCTCAGTCCTCTTTTTTTTCCTGTAGTCCACAATCATCTCCTTTGTCTTGATCACGTTGAGGGAGAGGTTGTTATCCTGGCACCACACGGCCAGGTCTCTGACCTCTTCCCTATAGGCTGTCTCATCGTTGTCGGTGATCAGGCCTACCACTGTTGTGTCGTCGGCAAACTTAATGATGGTGTTGGAGTCGTGCCTGGCCATGCAGTCATGGGTGAACAGGAGGGGACTGAGCACACACCCCTGAGGGGCCCCCGTGTTGAGGATCAGTGTGGCAGATGTGTTGTTACCTACCCTTACCACTCTTAAAGGGAGTGCTCATAATCTCAGCTTGTTACCTGTATAAAAGACACCTGTCCACAGAAGCAATCAATCAATCAGATTCCAAACTCTCCACCATGGCCAAGACCAAAGAGCTCTCCAAGGATGTCAGGGACCAGATTGTAGACCTACACAAGGATGGAATGGGCTACAAGACCATCGCCAAGCAGCTTGGTAAGAAGGTGACAACAGTTGGTGCGATTATTCGCAAATGGAAGAAACACAAAATAACTGTCAATCTCCCTCGGCCTGGGGCTCCATGCAAGATCTCACATCATGGAGTTGCAATGATCATGAGAACGGTGAGGAATCAGCCCAGAACTACACGGGAGGATCTTGTCAATGATCTCAAGGCAGCTGGGACCATAGTCACCAAGAAAACAATTGGTAACACACTACACCGTGAAGGACTGAAACCCTGCAGCGCCCGCAAGGTCCCCCTGCTCAAGAAAGCACATATACAGGGCCGTCTGAAGTTTGCCAATGAACATCTGAATGATTCAGAGGAGAACTGGGTGAAAGTGTTGTGGTCAGATGAGACCAAAATCAAGCTCTTTGGCATCAACTCAACTCGCCGTGTTTGGAGGAGGAGGATTGCTGCCTATGACCCCAAGAACACCATCCCCACCGTCAAACATGGAGGTGGAAACATTATGCTTTGGGGGTGTTTTTCTGCTAAGGGGACAGGACAACTTCACTGCATCAACGGGACGATGGACGGGGCCATGTAACGTCAAATCT
This sequence comes from Coregonus lavaretus, assembly GCF_964263955.1. Classification (NCBI taxonomy): domain Eukaryota; kingdom Metazoa; phylum Chordata; class Actinopteri; order Salmoniformes; family Salmonidae; genus Coregonus; species Coregonus lavaretus. Next base: position 56,105 of record NW_028164044.1, read on the forward strand.
TGGGTGAGAACCTCCTTCCCTCAGCCAGGGCATTGAAAATGGGTCGTGGATGGGTATTCCAGCATGACAATGACCCAAAACACACGGCCAAGGCAACAAAGGAGTGGCTCAAGAAGTAGCACATTAAGGTCCTGGAGTGGCCTAGCCAGTCTCCAGCCCTAATCCCATAGAAAATCTGTGGAGGGAGCTGAAGGTTCGAGTTGCCAAAAGTCAGCCTCGAAACCTTAATGACTTGGAGAAGATCTGCAAAGAGGAGTGGGACAAAATCCCTCCTGAGATGTGTGCAAACCTGGTGGCCAACTACAAGAAACGTCTGACCTCTGTGATTGCCAACAAGGGTTTTGCCACCAAGTACTAAGTCATGTTTTGCAGAGGGGTCAAATACTTATTTCCCTCATTAAAATGCAAATCAATTTATAACATTTTTGACATGCGTTTTTCTGGATTTTTGTTGTTGTTATTCTGTCTCTCACTGTTCAAATAAACCTACCATTAAAATTATAGACTGATCATGTCTTTGTCAGTGGGCAAACGTACAAAATCAGCAGGGGATCAAATACTTTTTTCCCTCACTGTAGGCAATGAGGTGCCATTTGGCACACAATCTCTGTCTAGTTAGTTTTACGCTATAACAAAGAACACTTCACATTGTCATTGTTTTCATTAAAAACAAAATGACCGATCGGCAGGTGGTCTTGCTTTCCATTCCCCTCAACCCTCACGCTAAAAGTTGGAGACAAAAACAAAGAGCAAGGTGTTTGTTTGAAATCACATACAGCTGCAGCGTACCACCGCATCCCAAATTAACCTCGACCACATGAAAAGATGCCATCTCTATTTCGGGTAGGGGAGGAAAATTACACCCCTCCAACTCTGTGCTCTGGTATTAAACCTCAATTAGTGCACGGCAGTGATGTCACCAGGGAGGAGGCTAAGGGTTCTGTTGTTGACACAGTAGGGTGCTTCACTAAATAGACTCACATCTAAAAACACCTCAGAAGTTAGTTTGTTAACTTTGTGTATAGAGGGCTAGTGTAGGCCAAGCCTAATCGTGACTGTGGACTATTCCCTGGAGAGGCCACTGAGGTATGACAAGAAAAGCACCCACGCAAACACTCACACAGAATTGATGGGGGAAAAATCGATACAGTTACTTATTTAAATGATTTTGGACCCAAGAATCGATTGGAATTTTAAAATAAATAAATATATATACTGTAGCGCATTCGGAAAGTATTCAGACCCCTTCCCTTTTTCCATAGTTTGTTACGTTACAGCCTTATTCTAAAATTGATTAAATACATTTTTATTCCTCAATCTACACACAATACCCCATAATGACAAAGAGAAAACAGTTTTATTGAAATGTTTGCAAATGTATTAAAAATAAAGAATAGAAATGCCTTATTTACATAAGTATTCAGACCCTTTGCTATGAGACTCGAAATTGAGCTCAGGTGCATCCTGTTTCAATTGATCATCCTTGAAATGTTTCTACAACTTGCTTGGAGTCCACCTGTGGTAAATTCAATTGATTGGAAATTATTTGGAAAGGTACACACCTGTCTATATAAGGTCCCACAGTTGACAGTGCATGTCAGAGCAAAAACCAAGCCATGATGTCGAAGGAATTGTCCGTAGAGCTCTGAGACAGGATTGTGTCGAGGCACAGATCTGGGGAAGGGTACCAAAAAATGTCTGCAGCATTGAAGGTCCCCAAGAACACAGTGGCCTCCATCGTTCTTAAATGGAAGAAGTTTGGAACCACCAAGACTCTTCCTAGAACTGTCCGCCCGGCCAAACTGAGCAATGTTGGGAGAAGGGCCTTAGTCAGGGAGGTGACCAAGAACCCGATGGTCACTCTGAGAGAGCTCCAGAGTTCCTCTTTTGAGATGGGAGAACCTTCCAGAAGGACAACAATCTCTGCAGCACTCCACAAATCAGGCCTTTCTGGTAGAGTGGCTAGATGGAAGCCACTCCTCAGTAAAAGGCACATGACAGTCCGCTTGGAGTTTGTCAAGATTCTTTGGTCAGATGAAACCAAGAATGACCTCTTTGGCCTGAATGCCAAGCGTCACGTCTGGAGAAAACCTGGCACCATCCCTACGGTGAAGCGTGGTGCTGGCAGCATCATGCTGTGGGTTTGTTTTTCAGCGGCAAGGACTGGGAGACTAGTCAGGATCGAGGGAAAGATAAACGGAGCAAAGTACAGAGAGGTCCTTGATGAAAACCTGCTATAGAGCGCTCAGGATCTCAGACTGGGGCGAAGGTTCACCTTCCAACAGGACAACGACCCTAAGCACACAGCCAAGATAATGCAGGAGTGGCTTCGGGACAAGTCTCTGAATGTCCTTGAGTGACCCAGCCAGAGCCCGTACTTGAATCCAATCGAACGTCTCTGGAGAGACCTAAAAATAGCTGTGCAGCGACTCTCCCCATTCAACCTGACAGAGCTTGAGAGGATCTGCAGTGAAGAATGGGATAAACTCCCCAAATACAGGTGCCAAGCTTGTAGCGTCATACCCAAGAAGACTCAAAGCTGTAATCGCTGCCAAAGTGCTTCAACAAAGTACTGATTAAAGGGTCTGAATACCTCTTTTTTTTTCTATATATACACATTTGCAAAAATTCATAAAAAACTGTTTTTGCTTTGTCATTATGGGGTATTGTGTGTAGATTGATGAAGAAAAAAAACAATTTAATCCATTTTAGAATAAGGCTGTAACGTAACAAAATGTGCAATGTATATATTTGAAAGTCAGTGTTTTTTTGCTTCAATAGAGTGATAAGGGGCGTGCAACTATAGGTTTTCTTCACACAAAATACATTAGTGCAACACATTCGCCATAAAATAGTTTTCGTCAATGACAACAGAAGTGCAACGCTATTTGGCTAGCAGCCACACAAGTAAATTAGCTTACAATGTAGCAAGGTATTTTTGGCAAATTTCTATCAGATTTCTAATGTTTACCATAAAAATGTATGTAGCCAATTACATTTCCTAATGTTTAGCTTGAAGTTAATCTTGAATTTGAACTTGCTACAGGAGAAAAGTAGCCATACATCAGTCAGAGCGGAGAAGTGCAACTGAAGCACGAAATTTGTCCTTTTACAATCATGATTTGGAGCCGAGCAGAATTTACAATAAGAATAATTTTTAGATATGTGTTTACAAAAACGCAGCAAGATATTTTTCAGCATTTTATCTTTCCTTTTCTATGTGAAAAACTCCTGTGCCTGCGCAAAAACTCAGGTATTTTTCATCATATATTTTGTTAACCATCTTTTTAAATAGTGAGCCAACATGTTTTCAGCACTTTAATTTCCATCACTGATTAAAGCTCATTTTCTCATGCTCTCTCTTGTCTCTCTGGAGCAGACATATACAGAGCAATATGTTTGGAACATCAAATTGCAATAAAATCGCAGAATCAAATCACAATACATATCGTATCGGCACCTAAGTATCGTGATAATATCGTATCGTGAGATCCCTGCCAATTTCCAGACCTAACACACACACAAACACAAACACTGTTTGACCTGCTCTGACCTCGCTGGAGACGAGTGAGAGGGTCCTGGCTGGCTCCTGTCCAAACATTGACTGTCTGACTCTGTCTCTACTGCTGCCGCCCCCATTCTAACCCTCTATTACACAACTACTAGTACTACACACACAGGCGCTGTGTTACACAACTAATACTACACACAGACACTGTATTAGTAAGGCCTCTAGCACTGCCCACCCAAACTGTGCTATACTGTGCTGGGGCTTCATACAGTATGTTATTTTTACATTGCATTTTCCAGCAGTGCTTGGCTCTCTAAAGGCAAGCTGAACTCACCCCATAACATATTCCATCACGTATGTGTGAAAGCAGGCTGGCCCTCTATTGTACCATAGTGACTGAAAAGAGCATGTGTGTGTCCCAAATGGCACCCTATTCTCTATGGTGCACTACTTTTGACCAGAGCCCATAGGGTCCTCCTGTCACTGTTGGGGTAGCACTACTTTTGACCAGAGCCTATAGGGTCCTCCTTCGTTGGTTGGGGTAGGCACAATACCACCATCTCAATTCCCTGTGAGATGGTCAATATGAAGCATGCAGCATTCTCCCCCTACAAGCCTGCAGTCTGTCCCTGGTCACTCTTCTTGTTCTTACATCAGGGTCATTGGTAATTAATGTCTTACAAAAGAGACACTTCAGCTGTTCAGCCATGGACAAGAGAGAGTGCTCACGGGAGCCATCAGCTTTCCTCTCCTCCTCTTTGTGACTAACGGGAGATGACTAACGGGAGAAATATCCACTATGTGTGAATAATACATTTGAGCTGCGAGCCACTTCTAACCAGAGTACAGTTCTGTTTGTCAAGAAGCAAGCTGCCTAAGGAGTCAACCAGGGGGAGGTGTTTTATGTTTCCCTTCAGAGAAACGGCAGTAGACTCACTAAAGATTTACCACCCAATAGGTTGGTACAAAAATTAACTTTGAGAAGATTGAAACAACAGTCTCACAGGTGCAAAACCAGCCCACACAGATACTCGGAAAAGTGGAACAGAAACCCTGTTGGATTATGAAGACAAGACTTTGAGAGCCAAGCTCGGAAAACTTAAAGAAGGAGAGATCAAAAGCCTGTGTGTTCCTGGCGAGCTGATCCAATCAGCCAGGAGGGCCCGGCCAGGAGAGGAGAGGACGATGAGAGGCAAGCGCTTCCCTTTTAAATTGATCCCACAGAGACCCTCATGGTTCCCTAGGACTCACAGAGAGATAACAACTGTCCAAGCCCCACGGATCTGTGGAGGCACCGTACAGCTCACTGGAGAGGGAGGGATAGAGAGAGAGAGAGAGAGAGAGAGAGAGTGAGAAAGTTGAGGCTAGGATAGAAGTAACCTAACGTAGCAGGTGTAAGAGAAACGCCTGAGCGGGATGCCCCACATTCTGGTCATGACTAGAGAGAAAAAAATGTTGTTTCTCTTCTGCACTGTTCAATCAATCCAGTAAATGTGGAGGATGAGTTAAGATGGAGTGTAGTCTTGTTAATACGAGGCGCACATCCAAAATAGGAAGTCGCGTCTCTCTCTCTCTCTCTCTCTCTCTCTCTCTCTCTCTCTCTCTCTCTCTCTCTCTCTCTCTCTCTCTCTCTCTCTCTCTCTCTCTCTCTCTCTCTCTCTCTCTCTCTCTCTCTCTCTCTCTCTCTCTCTCTCCTCTCTCTCTCTCTCTCTCTCTCTCTCTCTCTCTCTCTCTCTCTCTCTCTCTCTCTCTCTCTCTCTCTCTCTCTCTCTCTCTCTCTCTCTCTCTCTCTCTCTCTCTCTCTCTCTCTCTCTCTCTCTCTCTCTCTCTCTCTCTCTCTCTCTCTCTGTGTGGGCCTAGGTAAAGGCTTTACATGCCCTCTACACACTACAACACATGCTCTCTCTGTGATGTAGGATTTCCTTACAGGAGGTGAGCTGGGGGGGTTGGTAGGTGAGAAGGGTTGTTGAGGTCAAGGGAGCTATCTAGAGGAAAGTAAAGCATCACTGGATCTATAGCATTCCAACACCCTCAGATGCAGCCTGTCAGCCAGGTCAACTGAAGTTTGAGGGGGAGTGCAAACAGGGAGAGGAGAAGCGAGTCCAATGGACCAAAATTCAGTAATACCTTCCAGTTTCACTCCGTTTCAAAACATTCCCTCCCTACTGAACACCACCCTGGTTACAGTACATAAGGCCATCACTAGGGCAGAGGGGTGATAGGCCTAGTAGTGAAGACAGCAGATGATTTAAGATGTTCAGGTAGTGATTCATAGCGGCCGCCAGTATTTAGCCGGACCATAATTGGCTCCAGTCAAAGCACTCAGCTCAAGCTGTGATGGATAGCCAGCCACGGGGCATGAATAACTTAGCACTCATAAATAACCAGATCACTACTAATATCATTAAGGTACCCCCTGGATGGCACAGCCACTCCTATCCCTCCACACAGCTCACCCAGCTACGGCCTGCCTGTCTGCCTGTCGCTCCCCATAACAAACGCCCTAAACTCACATCACTATTAACATCAATATTTTGACATTTCATTCAGCTCACTCTCCAGACCGAAGCCATTTATTTAATTAGTTGAATAGAAATTGGCAGAGAGGCAGGATTGGGGTTACGTGGCTGCCTGGGTCTCTATTGCCACAGGTAACCTTTTTTGCGAGACTTAGCGCAGAGAATTGATTGCTTGCAAGAGCAAACTCATCATCACTGCTATTTTTCAGTCGAAAAGGGGAGAAAAAAAAGAGAAAGAGCCTTCTATTCATATCGACAGAGGAGAGGAGGAGCCGGAGAGGGGGATTAGCTTGTCATTAGGATGAGGAGCGGAGGAGAATATAATCAATTTCTGGGGTTTAAAAAGCTGGCAAACACAGTTCTCTCTCTCTCTCCCTCCCTCCACCACCCTCACTTGGCCTCAAGCACGTATCTTCTTGACAGCCCCAGTACAACATGATGGGAGGTGGAGAAGCCAGGTATGGCGGTAAGTAAGGATGGATACAGCGCCTTCAGAAAGTTTTCATACCCCTTGACTTATTCCACATTTTATTGTGTTACAGCCTGAATTCAAAATTGATTAAATATATTTTTTTCTCACTCATCTACACACAATACCCCATAATGACAAAGTGAAAACATGTTTTTTTTAAATTACAAAAATTAAACAAAAAACTAATTTACATAAGTATTCACATGTTAATACAGTGCCTTCGGAAAGTATTCAGACCCCTTGACTTTTTCCACATTTTGTTAGGATACAGCCTTATTCAAAAATGTATTAAATAGTTTTTTCCCCTCATCAATCTACACACAACACCCCATAACGACAAAGCAAAAACAGGTGTTTAGAAATTTTCGCTCATTTATCAAATAAAATCAAAATGAAATATGACAAAGCAAAAACAGGTGTTTAGAAATTTTCGCTCATTTATCAAATAAAATCAAAATGAAATATGACATTTACATAAGTATTCAGAACCTTTACTCAGTACTTTGTTGAAGCACCTTTGGCAGCGAATACAGCCTCGAGTCTTCTTGGGTATGATGCTACAAGCTTGGCACACCTGTATTTGGGGAGTTTCTCCTATTCTGCTCTGCAGATCCTCTCAAGCTCTGTCAGGTTGAATGGGGAGCGTTGCTGCACAGCTATTTTCATGTCTCTCCAGAGATGTTAGATTGGGTTCAAGTCCTGGCTCTGGCTGGGCCACTCATCAGACCAGAGAATCTTGTTTCTCTTGGTCTGAGAGTCTTTCGGTGTCTTTTGGCAAACTCCAAGCGGGCTGTCATGTGCCTTTTACTGAGGAGTGGCTTCCATCTGGTCACTCTACCATAAAGGCCTGATTGGTGGAGTGCTGTAGATATGGTTGTCCTTCTGGAAGGTTCTCCCATCTCCACAGAGGAACTCTGGAGCTCTGTCAGAGTGACCATCGGGTTCTTGGTCACCTCCCTGACCAAGGCCCTTCTCCCCTGATTGCTCAGTTTGGCTGGGCGGCCAGCTCTAGGAAGAGTCTTGGTGGTTCCAAACTTCTTCCATTGAAGAATGATGGAGGCCACTGTGTTCTTGGGGACCTTCAACGCTGCAGAAATGTTTTGGTACCCTTCCCCAGATCTGTGCCTCGACACAATCCTGTCTCGGAGCTCTACGGACAATTCCTTCGACATCATGGCTTGGTTTTTGCTATGACATACACTGTCAACTGTGAGACCTTATATAGACAGGTGTGTGCCTTTCCAAATCATGTCCAATCAAATGAATTTACCACAGGTGGACTCTAATCAAGTTGTAGAAACATCTCAAGGATGCTTAATGGAAACAGGATGCACCTGAGCTCAATTTCGAGTCTCATAGCAAAGGGTCTGAATACTTATGTAAATAAGTTATCTTTTCTTTTTTTAATACGTTTGCAAACATTTCTAAAAACCTGTTTTCGCTTTGTCATTATGGGGTATTGTGTATAGATTGCTGAGGATTTGTAGTTATTTCATCCATTTTATAATAAGGCTGTAACATAACAAAATCTGAAAAGAGTCAAGGGGTCTGAATACTTTCCGAAGCCACTGTACACGTCAATACACCTTTGGCAGCGATTACAGCTGTCTTTCTGCGTAATTCTTGAAGAGCTTTCCACACCTGGATTGTGCAACATTGGCCCATTATTCTTTAAAGAATTCTTCAAGCTCTGTCAAATTGGTTGTTGATCATTGCTAGACAACAATTTTCAGGTCTTGCCATAGATTCTCAAGTATATTTAATTCAAAACTGTAACTCGGCCACTCAGGAACATTCCCGGTCGTCTTGGTAAGCAACTCCAGTGTAGATTTGGCCTTGTGTTTTAGGTTATTGTCCTTGCTGAAAGGGAATTCATCTCGCAGTGTCTGGTGGAAAGCAGACTGAACCAGGTTTTTCTCTAGGAATTTGCCTGTGCTTAGCTCCATTCGATTTATTTTTTATCCTGAAAAACACCCCAGTCCTTAACGATTACAAGCATACACATAAAATGATGCAGCCACCACTATGCTTGAAAATATGGAGTGTGGTACTCAGTAATGTGTTTTATTGGACTTGCCCCAAACATAACACCTTGCATTCAGGTCAAAACGTTAATTGCTTTGCCACATTTTTTTGCAGTATTACTTTAGTGCCTTGTTGCAAACAGGATGCATGTCTTGGAATATTTTTATTCTGTACAGGCTTCCTTATTTTCACTCTGTTAATTAGGTTAGTATTGTGGAGTAACTACAATGTTGTTGATCCATCCTCAGTTTTAAACTCTGTAAATGTTTTAAAGTCAACATTGGCCTCATGGTGAAATCCCTGAGCGGTTTCCTTCCTCTCCGGCAACTGAGTTAGTAAGGACGCCTGTATCTTTGCAGTGACTGGGTGTATTGATACACCATCCAAAGTGTAATTAATAACTTCACCATGCTCAAAAGGGATATTCAATGTCAGCTTTTCTTTTTTTCCCCCCCATCTACCAATAGCTACCTTTCGTTGATAGGTATTGGAAAACCTCCCTGGTTTTTGTGATTGAATCTGAATTTACTGCACACAGACTGAGTCCATGCAACTTATAGTGACGTGCTAAGCAAATGTTTACTCCTGAACTTATTTAGGCTTGCCATTACAAAGGGGTTGAATACTTATTGAATCAAGACATTTCAGCTTTTCATTTGTTATTAATTTGTAAAATAAAATAAAGAATCAAAATGTAATCAATTTTAAATTCAGGCTGTAACAAAATAAAATGTGGAAAAAGTCAAGGGGTGTGAATACTTTCTGAAGGTGCTGTATGTATCACATTGTAGGCTATTGTAGATAGGGCAAGATCAGCAAAAACTGTAGGCCCTACACATACAGGACATTTCAATAACTACTTGATGGCACCAAAAACTTTTCCCACCTTTTCCACCAACCTGGCACAGGCAGGTATCCAACATGATGGAAATGCCCTTGGAAAGGCCTGGGAGGCCACAGGTTTCCCAGAGTTCCTGTGAGAGAACAACCAGGAAGGAAAGCCTCTTTCCTGGGGCTTTAGAAGGCTCGAGGCAAGGCCCCCTCTCGGAATTCTCCCTCTCCGCTCTTCCTACCACCTCCCACCGCAACCCCTCACCCCTTGACGATCATGTGTCCGCGGCTTCACCGAGGCGAGAGCGGGGACAGGAACCACACAGGAAACATTTCTGTAACCCAACACACATAGGGGGATGGGGGGTAAAAAAACCTGGAGCGGTAAGTAAACTTTGCAACCAGAACCAGCACACCAACACATTGTAGGCCTATATTGGCAACCAGATAGCGAGGGATGGGCAAGCCCATACTGCCAGGTCTGGCCTGCCATCAGTCCTAATGGAGCCCACATGGTGCAGCTATCAAGTGGGTGGGAGCTGCTTCCTGTGTCAAAGCTGTGATAGAGTTGTGTGGGTTAGTACTGCTGTTAGTACAGTTTCAGTGTGTTTCACTGGACTGTTGAAGTATACCTATAGTCTGTTATCAGACATGGCTTTGGCTTACATATCACAATCAAGATCACAATCACAATCAGCTGATTTAGATCTCATAGAAAATCTTTGTTCTCAATACAGCAAAGTTGGGACGTATGCAAAGCAGGAGTGTTGCAGCCAGACTCAGATCCAAGATAGTAGATAAAGTCTAAAAAAGGCCCTCATTTGCCGGTCTTATTTGTAGAGCTCTGAGATCACGGTCGATGTTGGGCTCTTAACATCAGGGTTAGGAGTGTTCTGGCCTCTGCAGTCATTTGTGAGCTGCTCCTGTAGCCTGGAAATGATTAGGCCAAGGAAGGCAATTAACTGGAACATCACTGGGCTAAATATAGACAGGCTTCCTTGGCAGGTCTGCTCCTGGGTCCTGGGTGAGGTCCATGGTCCATGCCGAGAAGTCCCTCCTGTTGTTAATCCAGTCTGGGCTTGATTTATTTGAAAAGACAACGTGAACACAGCCCAAACATGTCCGTCGGTCCGTCTATCAGGTGTCCCGAGAGAGATGGAATGGCGTGGGAAAAAATGTGGTGGGAGAAAATAAGAAAGAAAGAATGTGGGAATGAGACCACAGACATTTTTGGACGCAGAAAGAAATGTAGTTTGGCAAACAGTCTCAAATTGCAAAGGAGGAATCTATCTGGGCTTGTAAATTGTCAAGGACGAACTGATTTTTAGTCAAATTGGAGCCTCTGGTATAGATGATCCATTGAAATTTAGCATAGCCATATTTGATGCTCATACGTTTTAGTGAATTTTCTATTCATTTTGCATACCCCACCACATGCATGTCTTCATCACTGGAAAAGATTAACAGGTGAGTTTGATATCATTTTAAAGCTTACAAACAGGGTTGTCAAAGTACAGTATTTTATCATTTCTTTAAAAAAAATGTATTTAATAAAATTGTATTTTTTTATTTAACGTCAATTACCTTAAAAAGACATTTCAAAAATGTTCACCTTCATATTCATAATCTCCAGCACCACCCCAACATCAACATACAGTGCATTCGGAAAGTATTCAGACCCCTTGATGTTTTCCACATTTTGCTACGTTACAGCCTTATTCTAAAATGGATTAAAAGAAAAAACATCTCAGCAATCTACACACAATACCCCATAATGACAATGTGAAAACTGGTTTTTAGAAATGTTTGCAAATGTATTAAAAATAAAAAACATATATACATTATTTACATAAGTATTCAGACCCTTTGCTATGAGACTCGAAATTGAGCTCAGGCGCATCCTGTTTCCATTGAGCATCCTTGAGATGTTTCTACAACTTGATTGGAGTCCAGCTGTGGTAAATTCAATTGATTGGACATGATTTCGAAAGACACACACCTGTCTATATAAGGTCCCACAGTTGACAGTGCATGTCAGAGCAATAACCAAGCCACGAGGTCGATGGAATTGACCGTAGAGCTCCGAGACAGGATTGTGTCGAGGCACCGATCTGGGTAAGGTTACCAAACAATTTCTGCAGCATTGAAGGTCCGCAAGAACACAGTGGCCTCCATCATTCTTAAATGGAAGAAGTTTGGAACCATTAAGACTCTTCCTAGAGCTGGCCGCCTGGGGAGAAGGGAGGTGACTAAGAACCCAATGGTCAGTCTGACAGAGCTCTAGAGTTCCTCTGTGGAGATGGGAGAACCTTCCAGGAGGACAATCATCTTTGCAGCACTCCAACAATCAGTCCTTTATGGTAGAGTGGCCAGACGGAAGCCACATTCTCAGTAAAAGGCACTTGTTAGCCCGCTTGGAGTTTGCTAAAAGGCACCTAAAGGACTCTCAGACCATGAAAAACAAGATTCTTGTCTGATGAAACCAAGATTGAACTCTTTGGCCTGAATGCCAAGCGTCACGTCTGGAGGTAACCTGGCACCATCCCTACAGTGAAGCATGGTGGTGGCAGCATCATGCTGTTGGAATGTTTTTTAGTGGCAGGGACTGGGAGACTAGTCAGGATTGAGGGAAAGATGAACAGAGCAAAGTACAGAGAGATCCTTGATGAAAACCTGCTGCAGACCGCTCAGGACCTCAGACTGGGGCGAAGGTTCACCTACAAACAGGACAACGACCCTAAACACACAGCCAAGACAACGCAGGAGTGGCTTCGGGACAAGTCTCAATGTCCTTGAGTGGCCCAGCCAGAGCCTGGACTTGAACCCGATCGAACATCTCTGGAGAGTCCTGAAAATAGCTGTGCTGCGAAGCTCCCCATCCATCCTGACAGAGCTTGAGAGGATCTGCAGAGAAGAATGGGAGAAACTCCCCTGTGTTACAGTAAGCACAGTCACATGACTTCCAGAGCATAGGGCTACTCAGAGTTGGACTTACTGGTGATAAGTGTTCTCTGCCTGAGTTACAAAGAAAACCTGTTTCCTAAAACGCCTTAATTTGTGTGTGCATCTGTAAAGTGCCAGAACATTTTCCCTCTATATGACTTGGCAAAAACACATTGGGTGTGTATGGAGACCAAACCAATAGGGAACTTCATATATTAGGCTACATTATATTTTATATTCATTACAGTTTTTCCATAGTATAGAAAACACAAATGTTGGTAAAAGTCTGTTTAATGTATAAGTCTAACCCGCCTCATTTTCTATACCCTATTTTCCTTTCTTCTACAGTTTGTACCTATAAATGCAGACAGCCTTTTGCTCACATTAGTGTGGATTAGAAATAAGTCACATTTCCACTAGATTTCCTCCTGGTTTTCCTTTTGTTCCTCTGGCAGGCAGGAAAGGGTTACTGTCCATGTTTCCTGCCTTATTCCCAGTGCTCTTGCTATGTTCTGATTGCCTTCTTGATGTTAAACATTCCCAGGCTCCTATAACCTTCTAGCTAGCCTGCACCGGCCAAGAGTTGTCCCAGGTGAACGAGTGGGCGAACCTCCTGTTTTTTAAGGATAAAATCTGTTGTGAAAGCATTCTCTTTTGCATGAATTTCTTAAAACCACGCAATGGGAAAGCATTTTTCCTGAACCATCTTTTGTTGAATTGGCTTAGGTCTATAAAACCTTACTGTAGGTATGCAAGCCTTGATTTTACTGGAAACAAGAAATGGCGGACCTCACTAGTAGCCTACACTGTGTCTGAGCCTATGCATTGCACTGAGCTGGTTTAAGAACTTCTAGGGTTGGTAAGGTAGGTAAGCCCAATGACGGAGGCCACTCATTGATCAGCCTAGAGCTGTCAAAATGAAGAATGTGCTGCATTGGGGTCGTTCCATTTGATTTCAATCACTTTTTGACCTCACTACTAAAATGTCAATGGTGTACCAGGGGTTCTAATCTGACATATGGAATTGTTTTAAGATAGTCATACTATGGATCATTTAGCTATTTGATTTAGAATTGTAATATAAAAAATTTTAGTATAAAAAATATGTTGAAAAAATATTTCATAAAATATTGAATTTGGCCTTTACTACTATAGCCCAGAGATTTGAATAACATTTATCATTTTAGTCATTTAGCACACGTTCTTATCCAGAGCAACTTACAGGAGGAATTAGGGTTGAGTGCCTTGCTCAAGGGCACGTTTTTAGATTTTTTCGATGCTCAAGGACACGTTTTTAGAAAAAAATGAAAACTGAAATATAACATTTACATAAGAATTCAGACCCTTTACTCATTCTTTGTTGAAGCACCTTTGGCAGCGATTACAGCATTGAGTCTTATTGGGTATGACGCTACAAGCTTGGCACACCTTTATTTGGGGAGCAGATACTCTCATGCTCTGTCAAGTTGGACTGGGAGCGTTGCTGCACAGCTATTTTCAGGTCTCTCCAGAGATGTTCGATCGGGTTCAAGTCCGGGCTCTAGCTAGGCCACTCAAGGACATTCAGAGACTTGTCCCGAAGCCACTCCTGCGTTGTCTTGGCTGTGCGCTTAGGGTCGTTGTCCTGTTGGAAGGTGAACCTTCACCCCAGTCTGAGGTCCTGAGAGCTCTGGGGCAGGTTTTCATCAAGGATCTCTCTGTTCTTTGCTCCGATCTTGACTAGTCCCCCAGTCCAGTCCCTGCCGCTGAAAAACATCCCCACAGCATGATGCTGCCACCACCATGCTTCACCATAGGGATGGTGCCAGGTTTCCTCCAGATGTGACGCTTGGCATTCAGGTCAAAGAGTTCAATCTTGGTTTCATCAGACCAGAGAATCTTGTTTCTCATGGTCTGAGAGTCTTTAGGTGCCTTTTGGCAAACTCCAAGCAGACTGTCATGTGCCTTTTACTGAGGAGTGGCTTCCATCTAGCCACTCTACCATAAAGGCCTGATTGGTGGAGTGCTGCAGAGATGGTTGTTCTTCTGGAAGGTTCTCCAACCTCCACAGAGGAACTCTAGAGCTCTGTCAGAGTGACCATCGGGTTCTTGGTCACCTCCCTGACCAAGGCCCTTCTCCCCCGATTGCTCTGTTTGGCCGAGCGGCCAGCTCTAGGAAGAATCTTGGTGGTTCCAAACTTCTTCCATTTAAGAATGATGGAGGCCACTGTGTTCTTGGGGACCTTCAATGCTGCAGACATTTTTGGTACCCTTCCCCAGATCTGTGCCTCGACACAATCCTGTCTCGGAGCTCTGCGGACAATTTATTCGACCTCATGGCTTGGTCTTTGCTCTGACATGCATTGTCAACTGTGGGACATTATATAGACAGTTGGGTGCCTTTCCAAATCATGTCCAATCAATTGAATTTACCACAGGTGGACACCAATCAAGTTGTAGCAACATCAAGGATGATCAATGGAAACAGGATGCACCTGAGCTCAATTTCGAGTCTCATAGCAAAGGGTCTGAATACTTATGTAAATAAGGTATCTGTTTTTAATTTTTTTAAATGTGCAAAAATGTCTAAAAACCTGTTTTCGCTTTGTCATTATGGGGTATTGTGTGTAGATTGCTGATTTTTTTATAGATTTTTTTATCCATTTTAGAATAAGGTTGTAACATAACAAAATGTGAAAAAAGTCCAGGGGTCTGAATACTTTCTGAATGCACTGAATGTCTATGATGTAGGAAATATGTCGGCACCTGATCTGAGCCATAAGGGAGACTAGTCATCTAGTACCACACTACCACTATCAGATTAGGTGGGGCAATGTAGCCTGTTTTTTGTCTCCCCACTTTGGTTCTGAATTCATCATTACCCACTTTTTAACTTGTCATTTTTTGCAGATTAAGTGATTGAGATGGTAATGTATCAATATATATGTAATTTTGGTGCGCATAGAAAGGAGTCATGAGTGCATTCAGGTGCGTGTGCCCGGCAAATTTTCTTCACAATAAACAAACATAGGCCATTCTGTTCAGAACAACCCAGGGTATGACGCCATGTCATCTTGTAACTGTACATCAAAACAGAGTGATCAAAAACATTGACACTGTATATGACATGAGTTTTATTCTCAAGGGTGTTTGGCTTGCTTGTATGACAACAAAGCGGTTTTTATTAAAATCCTCTGACATCATGTACTGTATAGCATTTTACTGTTCAGCCACTACATTCCAATTTAGGTGCTTATTAGTGACCAAATCTGCCATTTTCATAGTGTAAAGGGCTATGCAAAACACGCTTGATCCTCCAAAAAAGAGACAGAAAGTATTGACTTTGTAAGGGAGCACTTACTGTAGGCTAGATTAGAGAGAAATTCTGCTTGGTGCGCCAGAACAAAGATGTTGCAGGCATTCTAATTACATTCCATTAGCCAACATCACAACAAAGATTTGCATCATCACATTTGCATCATTGATGCCATCATGCCAAAGATGTAGCCTAGTTTTGCATTATAGAGTAGATCTCTTCAGTGACAATCTAGCCTCATACACTGGCTTTGTGCCAAATGGCATTCTGGCAATTTATCTAGTACACTACTTCTATTCATGGGTTGCACATTTCGTCACAATATTGTTTTGAACGTTCGTTTTAGGACTGTTGCCCAAATGAGTATTCTACTCAATTCATCCTCAATGTGTGCTGATGAAGATTTTGTCTAAAGTGCATTACTGTGGCTTGGAAACACGATGACATTTCAAAGGGAAGCAAAACATTTGTAGGACAACCTTTGTTATCATTATGATGTCGCCAGATTGACTTTAGAAGCAGTATAACCACAGAACAATGAGACAGATATTTCACCGGATGTATAAATGTGAAGCATCCGGTTGGCGTTTCCACTCACTACCAAATAAGTGAGAGGAAGCCCAGTGGTCGGCAGTGGGAGAAGATGGAACAAGATGGATTTTGGCCAACATTCTGTTAATTTACTCATCGATGAAAAATTTGATCTCAGTATAGTTTTCTGTTCCCAAAACTACAATGTGTTACGAACAGTTTTGAAAATTGCGTTGTTTAGGAGTGCGAAGGCGAATTGAGTTATTGCACATGCGCACTTCACATAGTAGGCGTTCCCCAACGGAAATATGCAAATGCTTGCTAGAACGCTCCAATAGGATCTCACTAACACGTGTTTGGGCTCTGCCCACCTCGCTTGTTCTGCCCACTATGGCTCCTTTGTTCGCATTTGAAACGGCAGGCTGTGGTCTATCTTTGTTTAGTTTTACAAATCTTTGGTATAACTTTAGCTAGCTAGCTAAGATTGCGGGGAAAGCACAGAATTGTAGCTAGCTACTGTTAGCATTGTGAACTTTGCTAGCTAATGGCAACATTGCCATCTCTCTAAAGTAAACTTGACTACATCATAATTGTTTTGCTAAATTGTTTCCTACTAATTTTTTGCCTACTTTAGCGATGCCATTGTATTTACAAGCCACTATAGTGTAATTTAGACTAAAAAGTAATTAGCACCTGTTCAGAAAGACTGAGCATTAGTCATCAGTCGGGCATCAATATGGCTGTCCCGTCTGTAGAACTTTTAGCCGGGCATACATGCGGTTGAATCCGTTTCTGCAGTAAAATGGACTCTACAGAGTGATGAAACTTTGTTGCTCCTTGCTGAAACAAGCAAGGTGTTGTAACAACCAAGTCTTTGGTTGCCTAGGCAACACCCCCATCCCTGCAGCAGCACATGCAGTCAGGAGCGGAGGAGAGGAGAAAATGTGCGTCTTTTTCATTTCTTTGCTATTCAAACGATTATAACGGTGACCCCGGTCATTTGGTTGACTAATAACCGTCATCCAAAATTCCATGACCGTCACAGCCCTATATATAGACGTCCGATATAACATTGTATTGCCAAGAAGTATGGGAAAGTCCTGATGATGTTTCACAGTCATCAGACGTCTTTTGACTGAAATATAAAGAATGGCGCTGGAGGGAATAGCTGCCGTTTTAAGGGCTTGTGACCAATTGTGCTATTTTGTGTCTTTTCTTGCCCTGATCTTAACTTTTTGTGTACATAATGTTTCCACCATAATTTCCTATGACCGAAAAAAGCTTCTGGACATCAGAACAGCTATCACTAACCTCGATTTGGACGAGGACTTCTACTTCAATGAGTTGGAAGCGAAAGACATACTGATTATCATGGACCAGGCCCAAATCCCTGACGAAGGAGGAGACGGCATGCAGGATACCTGGCGAGACTACGTCGGAGAGTGGACAAACCAACTCAACCCTCCGTTCTATTGGCGAACATGCAATCACTGGAGAATAAACTGGATGAGCTCAATTTGAGACTATCCTATCAATGGTATCTGAAGAACTGTAATACCCTATGTTTCTCCAAGTCGAGGCTGAACAAGGACATGGTAAAAATAAATCTAGCTGTTTTTTCTCTATATCGGCAGGACAGAACAGTGGCGTTGGGGAAGCTCAGGGGAGGGGGTGTGTGACTCTTTGTTAACAACAGCTGGTACGCAATCTCTAATATTAAGGAAGTCTCGAGGTTCTGCTCTCCTGAGTTACAATACCTCATGATAAGCTGTAAATAAGGAAGTAAGTAACCTTGCACGAGCCTTGGTGTGTGCGAGCCGGAACGGCTCATAGGAGCAGGAGCCATCTCCTATTTCTGTAGCGTGAGACTGCAGACCATACTATTTACAGTGAGGGGAAAAAGTATTTGATCCCCTGCTGATTTTGTACGTTTGCCCACTGACAAAGACATGATCAGTCTATAATTTTAATGGTAGGTTTATTTGAACAGTGAGAGACAGAATAACAACAACAAAATCCAGAAAAACGCATGTCAAAAATGTTATGAATTGATTTGCATTTTAATGAGGGAAATAAGTATTTGACCCCTCTGCAAAACATGACTTAGTACTTGGTGGCAAAACCCTTGTTGGCAATCACAGAGGTCAGACGTTTCTTGTAGTTGGCCACCAGGTTTGCACACATCTCAGGAGGGATTTTGTCCCACTCCTCTTTGCAGATCTTCTCCAAGTCATTAAGGTTTCGAGGCTGACGTTTGGCAACTCGAACCTTCAGCTCCCTCCACAGATTTTCTATGGGATTAGGTCTGGAGACTGGCTAGGCCACTCCAGGACCTTAATGTGCTTCTTCTTGAGCCAGTCCTTTGTTGCCTTGGCCGTGTGTTTTGGGTCATTGTCATGCTGGAATACCCATCCACGACCCATTTTCAATGCCCTGGCTGAGGGAAGGAGGTTCTCACCCAAGATTTGACGGTACATGGCCTCGTCCATCGTCCCTTTGATGCGGTGAAGTTGTCCTGTCCCCTTAGCAGAAAAACACCCCCAAAGCATATAATGTTTCCACCTCCATGTTTGACGGTGGGGATGGTGTTCTTGGGGTCATAGGCAGCAATCCTCCTCCTCCAAACACGGCGAGTTGAGTTGATTCCAAAGAGCTTGATTTTGGTCTCATCTGACCACAACACTTTCACCCAGTTCTCCTCTGAATCATTCAGATGTTCATTGGCAAACTTCAGACGGCCCTGTATATGTGCTTTCTTGAGCAGGGGGACCTTGCGGGCGCTGCAGGATTTCAGTCCTTCACGGCGTAGTGTGTTACCAATTGTTTTCTTGGTGACTATGGTCCCAGCTGCCTTGAGAACATTGACAAGATCCTCCCGTGTAGTTCTGGGCTGATTCCTCACCATTCTCATGATCATTGCAACTCCACGAGGTAAGATCTTGCATGGAGCCCCAGGCCGAGGGAGATTGACAGTTCTTTTGTGTTTCTTCCATTTGCGAATAATCGCACCATCTGTTGTCACCTTCTCATCAAGCTGCGTGGCGATGGTCTTGTAGCCCATTCCAGCCTTGTGTAGGTCTACAATCTTGTCCCTGACATCCTTGGAGAGCGCTTTGGTCTTGGCCATGGTGGAGAGTTTGGAATATGATTGATTGATTGCTTCTGTGGACAGGTGTCTTTTATACAGGTAACAAACTGAGATTAGGAGCACTCCCTTTAAGAGTGTGCTCCTAATCTCAGCTTGTTACCTGTATAAAAGACACCTGGGAGCCAGAAATCTTTCTGATTGAGAGGGGGTCAAATACTTATTTCCCTCATTAAAATGCAAATCAATTTATAACATTTTTGACATGCGTTTTTCTGGATTTTTTTGTTGTTATTCTGTCTCTCACTGTTCAAATAAACCTACCATTAAAATTATAGACTGATCATTTCTTTGCCAGTGGGCAAACGTACAAAATCAGCAGGGGATCAAATACTTTTTTTCCCTCACTGTACCATGAGAGTTTATCTATATTCTTCGTAGCTGTCTATTTACCACCACAAACCGATGCTGGCTCTAAGACCACACTCAACAAACGGTATGCCATAAGCAAACAAGAACATGCTCAACCAGAGGCAGCGCTCCACCTATGCAACGAGAGGCAAAAAAAAACTCTAGATCACCTTTACTGCACACACAGAGACGCATACAAAGCTCTCCCTCGCCCTCGATTTGGCAAATCAGACCATAACTCTATCCTCCCGTTTCCTGATAAAAGCAAAAACTGAAACAGGAAGTACCACTGACACGCTCAATACAGAAGTGGTCCGATGAAGCAGTTGCTAAGCAACAGGACTGTTTCGCTAGCACAGACTGGAATATGTTCTGGGATTCATCCGATGGCATTGAGGAGTTTACCACATCAGTCACCGGCTTCATTAATAAGTGCATTGATGACGTCGTCCCCAGTGACCCTGCGTACATATCCCAACCAGAAACCATGGATTACAAGAAACATTCGCACTGAGCAAAAAGGGTAGAGCTGCCGCTTTCAAGGAGCGGGACACTAATCCGGACACTTATAAGAAATCCTGCTATGTCCTCCGACAAACCATCAAACAGGCAAAGCGTCAAAGACCGAATCCTACTACACCGGCTCTGATGCAGGGTTTACAAACTCTCATGGATTACAAAGGGAAACCCAGACGTGAGCTGTCCAGTAACGCAAGCCTACCAGACGAGCTCCTGTAAATACCTTCTAGGCTAGCAACACTGAATCATGCATGAGAGCACCAGCTGTTCCGGAAGACTGTGTGATCACGTTCTCCATAGCCGATGTGACTAAGACCTTTAAACAGGTTAACATTCCCAAGGCCGCAGGGCCAGATGGATTACTAGGATGCGTACTCAGAGCATGCGCTGAACAACTGGCAAATATCTTCAACCTCTCCCTGACCCAGTCTGTAATACCTACATGTTTCAGGCAGACCACCATAGTCCCTGTGTCCAAAAAAGTCAAGTTAACCTGTCTAAATGACTATCACCCCGTAGCACTCACGTCTGTAGCCATCAAACGCTTTGAAAGGCTGGTAATGGCTCACATCAACACCATCATCCCAGACACCCTGGACCCACTCCAATTCGCATACTGCTCCAACAGATCCACTGATGGCGCAATCTCTATTGCACTCCATAATACCCTTTCCCACCTGGACAAAAGGAACACCTACGTGTGAATGCTGTTAATTGAATACAGCTCAGCGTTCAACATCACAGCGCCCTCCAAGCTCATCACTAAGCTAAGGACCCTGGGATTAAACACCTTCCCCTGTAACCGTATCCTGGTCTTCCTGACAGGCCGCCCCAGGTGGTGAGGGTAGGCAACAACACATTCGCCACGCTGACCCTTTACACGGGGGCCCCTCAGGGGTGAGTGCTAAGCCCCCTCCTGTACTACCTGTTCACCCACGACTGCGTGGCCGCGCACGACTCCAACACCATCATTAAGTTTGCCGACAGCACAACGGGGGTAGGCCTGGCTACCGCACGGCAAGCGGTACCGATGCACCAAGTCTGGAACCAACAGGTCCCTGAACAGCTTCTAGCCCCAAGCCATAAGACTGCTAAATAGTTAGTTAAATAGTTAACCAATAGCTACCCGGACTATATGCATTAACCCTTTTTGCACTAACTCTTTTGACTCATTCCATACACCACTGCTACTGTTTATTACCTATCATGTTGCCTAGTCACTTTATCCCTACCTACATGTACATATCTACCACAATTCCCTCTTACCCTTGCACATCAATTCGTTACTTGTTACATTACATTACATTTTAGTCATTTAGCAGACGCTCTTAACCAGAGCGACTTACAGGAGCAATTAGGGTTAAGTGCCTTGCTCAAGGGCACATTAACGTCATTTAGCAGACGCTCTTAGCCAGAGCGACTCACAAATTGGTGCGTTCACCCTATAGCCAGTGGGATAACCACTTTACAATTTGGGGGGGGGGGGGGGGGGGGGGGGGTTAGAAGGAATACTTTATCCTATCCCAGGTATTCCTTAAAGAGGTGGGGTTTCAAATGTCTCCGGAAGGTGGTGAGTGACTCCGCTGTCCTGGCGTCGTGAGGGAGCTTGTTCCACCATTGGGGTGCCAGAGCAGCGAACAGTTTTGACGAACAGTTTTGACGAACAGTTTTGACTTGTACCCCGTGTATATAGCCAAGTTATCGTTACTCATTGTGTATTTATTCCTCTAGTTATTATTTTACTATTTTTCGATTATTTAAAAAAAATTATCTAGCAGGTTACAAAGTAGAGCTTCGTAGCTACGTTTTGATGTATGGGTTGTAAGGGATTGGTTAAAATTCACGTCTCGCCACCCTCATTTCCATGATGAGTGCCTACTTGCTAGCTGTGTGGGAGTGCCTGACGCTGTTCGCTGAGGCAACAAGCCGTGCGAGAGGCACCGCTGTGCAGCATCGGCTGTATTGTGACAGCTGCAAATTTTGTGATTGATAGTTTTATCCTTTCAAGAAAAACGACCAGAATTCCATGGCTACAGCCCTACAATCGATAAAAACATAGCTAAATACCAGTGAATAAAAAATGTGTCCCATCTATCTTTCTGTGCAGCTGGCTAGCAGGCAGCTCACTCTGTCTTTTCTGAGCCTAGGCTTATTATTTGCTGAAAACGGTGCAGTTTATCCTCCCATCACCAGAGTAACTCATCAACACCAAAAATAACATTACAATGTAACCCAACTCAGGTGTAGGCCTACCTTAGAAGTAAGCTACTTTATGTTATTAGTAGGGCTGTCCCCGACAAAAAATAATGTATGTGTATTTTCTATATATAGACACATCCTATGTATTTTAATCAAATCAACTATATGTACTGATGCTTTAAGTGCACTGTTTGATTAAATAATGAAGACACACAAATGACTAGAGGGAGTCCGACCGCAATTGATTTGATTGTGCTCAGACTTGCTGTGCTGTGTTAAAAAAAATTGATGCAGAGGACGTGACAAATAAACTCAAACAGGGGGAATGTTTACTGGTTGCTGAGGAGGTAAAGGGGAAGTCGGATGTGTGGAATAAATTTGACTAGTTGTGGAAAATAGTAGAGATCAAGAAAAAGATGGTAGGGAATAATCGCTGCGTGCATATTATGTGTGCCAAACAGGTGCTGTTAGACTACAATATTATTTTTATGACTGTTTGGAACAATGTAAACACTAAATAAATTATAAGTGTAGCCGAGTCTGTTGTAACGTTATTTTTTTTTGTAAAGCCTTTATTACAGCAAAGACTAAAAACAGTCACATTCATTTATGAATGCTATTTCCGAAATGGAACGGTTAATTTATTGTTTACGCTAATTATTCAAGGGTCGCTTTGTTATTTTAAAACGAAAATGCTTGATTGCATTTCAAATAATGAATGACTCGTATACTCTGTGATGACATGAACGAATTAATGATTGATTGATACAGTAGCGTATATACTGTAAGTATTGAAATATAGGCCTAAGTAAGTAATCAGTAGGCTATTAAACAAACACTTAAACAGAAGCAGGATCTGTCTTATTTCTGTAGATATACAGTACCAGTCAAATGTTTGGACACACCTACTCATTCCAGGATTTTTCTTTATTTTTTAAACTATTTTCTACATTGTAGAATAATAGTGAAGACATCAAAACTATGAAATAACACAGATGGAATCATGTAGTAACCAAAAAAGTGTTAAACAAATAAAAAACGTAGCCACCCTTTGCCTTGATGACAGCATTGCACACTCTTGGCATTCTCTCAACCAGCTTCAAACTTTGTCCCGACACCCTAATATAAGGAAATAGACTGCCATTTGGGCTGCATGCCTAGCCTGAGTTCTACACTACAGCACTATAAGAAAAACTGGAACCAAATCCATGAACCCCTTATAAAAAGAGAGAGGTTATTTTGGCAGAGCATAGCGGTGATAAACAAAGAGCGGACATGCTCTATGGAAAGCCTTTAAAATGTTTGTTAATCTATCATTCACCACATGAGGAATGGATGAGATAACAATATGGTTTGGCTTTAAGGGACTATATGGGACTATGGGAGATGAGATTGAAGTGTGTCCTTGGAGTGAAATAATTTATTGAAATATATTTGGTTGACTTGAAATATGTATAGCGAATGCATTATGAACAGTCATTCAGAGAGTGCATAGAGGGGATTTTTACTCGGCGTGACATTGACTTGTCCCGGGTGACACAGGAAAGGACAGAGTATAAAAAGAGAAAAAGTGTCAGAGCGACGTGTATGCGGTAGGAGAAGTCAAGAGCAGGACACCAAGCTACTGGCAGAAACTTTACTGGATTCAGTGCTACAAAACAAAGTACACTGGCAACCTCGAACAGCGAGGGAAATAACAAGACCCGCACACATAGGCAACTGCCGCGAAGACCAAAAACAATAACGCACAATACACAATGAGAAACAGTGGGTTATAAAGGGAACACAATAAAACATAATGGGAAACAGGTGTAAACAATAAAGACCAAACAAGACAAACACCGAAACATCGATCGGCAGCAGCTAGTACTCCAGGGACGACGAACGCCGAAGCCTGCCCGAGCAAGGAGGAGGAGAAGCCTCGGCTGAATCCGTGACAAAAAGGGATTCTTACAGTTTAATTCGGCCCCCTTTCATGAATGGAGGAGGGATTTCCTTTTGAAGGTTGATTTGAATATACAGACAATTTGGGGCTTTTGCTCTCTGTATCTGTAAAGATTACAATATTAATTACTTTCTTAATTATCTGTGATTCTCAGGGAAAACGTATATCATGTTAATTTTACACAATCACTGGCCTTGGAAAATGTAGGCCTACATCCTCACTCTCAGAATTACACGTGACACTGATTCGCAAGTCTGTCTTTTGCTGACATTTGGAGGAAAAAGACTACCTTCAGCACATACAAGCGCTATAATAATAGCCCATCTCTAATTCCAGTTGCTTGGAAACGTGAATGGATCAGCCTTTCCTTGTCCACTACTGCAGACTTATAGGACGGTCACATTCCCTAGATTTACGTTTATCGTTTTCCAATGAAATAGGGCTGGCTTGTGGAGGCTGCCAACATCCTTTCTGTACGATGCTTGGAGCAGAGCCTGTTATAAATATGGTTTCACCTTCACATAACACACTGCTCCACAAGGCATTTCCCCTGGTGGATCAATTAAGCATTTAGCTAATCAAAAAGAAAGTGTTGGTAGGAAGAATAAGGATAGGCATAAGAGCAATATGCGTTTGAGTAAATCCAATCGGTTTATTATTCATTGGACAAATGGACCGGATGTATGGGTTACCTTTCCCAGGCTGGAACTGGGTTAGGCTACCTGTCTCATATACTGTAGTTGACCATGTCTGTTGGTCACTGACTAGCTAGCAGCATTGATCACCATTAGCATGAGAATAAAAATGATCTGACCAAAAGGTTTGCCATACTTGGTCACGTGGCCTGCTATGGTAAGAGCCAGGGTGGGACCGGAGCGTGGTTGATCCTAGATAGGCCATCACCGACCCCTCAGAAGCCTCCTGACTTAAAGCCCAGTCAGAGCAGAGCGGCTGTGTTGAAACAGCTTACGTATGTTGTCTTTACAGCTCTGGAAAATAGAACCCTATCTCAGTAAAGTCTGAGAACACTGTCAGGGCTAGAAAAGACTGGAAAGACTGAGAAAGACAGGATGAGAATAAGGGAGAGAGAGAGCAGGAGAAGGAAAGGTAAGGTCCAGCTGAGACAGCTGCATGCTATTACTCCATTCCCTCTCCGCAGGAAATGAGAAATCATTTAGTACTGACAGGTACATGCTGAACCTCGCTATCTCTGCTCTAAAACCTAACAAATAATGTATTACAGCAGTTTAACATCAACCCTAAGGCTCGCTGCACCTTTCTTTGCTGCCAAGGTTCGCCTCATACCTTTACAGTGTGTATGTGTATCAAGGGTCTGTTGCCTCTGAGACAGGAAAAACATAACAGCAGACGAAAACTCCTAAAACATCTGAAGCACTTTTCTGGTAATGAAAAAGAGTAATTTATAGGTCTCCTGTGAGCTGTAGAAGGCTTAGCATGTCCAACTTGAACTGAGGGACTATACAGTCGCTCTCTCCAAAGCACTGGGTGAATGAGTCTAACCACAACCAAAGGCCATAGAGAGAGTGACCACTGACATTCATCCATAAAAACCAACGACCAGGGAGTGATCACATAACAAGAGGCCAGGAGTGGGATCACATAACAAGAGGCCAGGAGTGGGATCTCCTTCTACTACCAAACAAGGAGAGGGACTATTCATCTCAAAATTAATCCCAAAACTGTTCAGATGCAGCAGTTTAGGTATCATTAATCTATTTGCTTCATTCATAGTGACATTAACGGTCTGATTTCAAAACATCAGCAGAAAGATGTACCGTAAATCAGACAGACTTTATGGGCTGAGATCAGAGAAACAGAAGATCTCCTTGCTGCCTATAAATTTCTAGGATCTGTCTAATGGTTCCTCTTCAGGGCAAAAGCCCTGGATCTAGGTTGTTCTAAATATTCCAAACCCCATCTATAATTGTACATGAGACCATTAAAAATTGCATTAGGCTGCACACTAGGGTTGGGCGGTATCCAGATTTTCATACCTTCCTTCTCTCACCCCAGGATTTACGGTATTTCCGGTTTAGTATACAAGTGGGCGCCAAAAACGCAAAATAGCCCATTGGGCGTCTATTACCAGAATGCTAACAAAATTAGCACAAGTAATAGCGAATTTGCTGCTAGCTAAACATGCTAACGAGCGCAAACAAAAATAAATGAATTGCGAAGAGACAGGCAATCCAGCTCATAAAGTTATACATATATAGGTAGGAGCTACCAAATGTTATTTTTGGTGAGTTTGGACATTTACAAGCAAATGTGAATGAGAGGCATTATGCAAAGGAACAAAGTTTTGATGCATGCAGTACTGGCTCTCCAGCAGCAGGTCTACTACCCACTGTGTCTGTGTGGAGTCTGGAGTCGCTAGGGTAACGGGCCTGCCTGCTATGCTCGGAGAAGAGGGGGGAGGAGCAGACGGACCGAGAAAGGAGAAGATAAAATAATGCAAGGAAATCAAGAAAGCAGTGGCAGCTGTACAAATAACTCATCCAAAAGGGCTTTGACTTCTCAAACACGGCAGAAAGCTAACACAATATCCCTGTCACCTTATTAATTCAGCCACTTACATAGCAAGTTAAACTAGGGGTCGCGTTAACGCATAATTCTGTGATTTTCACGCAGGAATAAAAATATACAATTCATAAGAAATATCTTGCTGCGTTTTGTAAACACAGATCTAAAATGCTTCTTATTGTAATTTCTGCTCGGCAGCAGACTAATTTTGTGCTTCAGTTGCACTTCTAAACTCGAATGAGAATTCACGAGCTGGGCATTCTATCAGTAGACAGAGCTCCGACTGATGTGTAGCTTCTTTTCCCCGATACTTTTCTCAATGTAGCCAGCCTATTTTTCTCCAGTAAAATGCTTACTTTTGTGGCTGCCAGCCAAATGCCGTTGCATTTCTGTTGTCATCTGATGAAAATGAAGCTATTTTATGTCAAATGCGTTGCACTAACGTATTATCTGGGAAGGAAAACTATAGTTGCACGTCCCTGATCACTCTATTGAAGCAAAAAAACAGTGTTGACTTTCAATATGAAATGCGACCCCTGTCAATACACAGCTGGACTCACCTGCTCCCGCTTTCTCTTGCTGTGCTATTTACAAACAAACACATGACTGGCTCAACTGTGCGGGGGAACTAAGTAAGCTTCATAATATAAAATAATGTGACAGGTGAAACTTCAAAGAAATTGTTTCAACGGTATTGAAAAACCATCCCGTGGCTATTTCCAAATACCCCAGTCTACGGTATATACGGTATACTGCGCACGCATGCACACTTAGGCACACACATACACACCAAATGCTGCACAGGGAAAGAGGACAGAGTCAGTGGAAGGCAATGAAACAGTCTGTAATAAACAAACAGTCAGCCTGTCTGCTGCCCTATTGTTTAGTCTGTGACAGAACAACAACCCCTCAGGCTGCTACTAGACAATTATTCCCAAGCACAGATGTCTAATTACTATAAAACAACTAGAGATGAGGAATGAACATATCACTGCCCTGAGCCCTCCCTCCACCTCCCCGACGACGTGAATTCCCTTCTTAATTACAATGGATTACCCCTGTTAGGCTGTTCTCCTGTAGTCATGATTCAGGTCTTATTTATGTGGCAGACATTTCTCAGTGAGCATTGGTGGTTCAGTATCGTCCCCATCATTATGATGTCCCTCAGGAGTCAATTCTGGGCCCCATCCTTTTTTCCCTGTACATGCTTCCCCTTAGTGACGTCATCCACAATCACAACATTCAGTTTCACTACTATGCGGATGACACAGCTTTATTTACCAATCAAACCCAGTGACCAAGCTAGCGTAGCTACCCTTCACAAGTGTCTTGCTGACATCAAATGTTGGATGTCTGACAATTTTCTCCAGCTCAATGATTAGAAATCTGAGGTGGTTTTATTTGGCCCCCACCTTGCTAGAACTCAGATTGTAAATAATATCGGTCATTTGTCCACCAATGTAAAGCGTACGGCCAGAAAACGTGGTTTCTTTTTTGACTCTGACCTAAACCTCGAGCTGCATGTAAAGAAGGTTGTCCAGTCCTGCTTTTATCATCTAAAAAATATAGCTAAAGTCAAGCCTTTTATTTCAGATATTGACCTGGAGAAAGTTATACATGCTTTGTATACATATCTCAGTCAGAAATTACTCCATTGTCCACAGTTAGTTCAAAATGCTGCAGCTCTGCTTTTAAACAGGCACCAGAAAATGTAACCATAATCACACCTATTGTAGCTTCTCTACACTGGCTACCAGTCACTTCACTGAATAGATTTTAAAATGTATTAATTACGTTTAAGGCTAGGCTTGGTTTAGCCCCATCCTATATCTCAGATATTTTATCTCACTACGAGCCAAGACGCAGCCGGAGATCCTCTGGCAGGGCACTGCGCACCATTCCAAAGTCTAGGTTGAAAATGAAAGGAGACCGGGCATTTGCCATTAGGGCCCCTAGACTTTGGAATGGTGTGCCAGAGGATATCAGGCTTGCAGATTCAGTGCCTCTTTTTAAATCCATGTGGAAGAGACACTTTTATAAAGATGCTTTTAATGTATGATTTTAATTAGCTATCTTTTTTATTCTCCTTCCTCCAGTTTTTGTTTATTTGTTAGTACTTTTCTTTTTTTATTATTATTTATTATTGATGTGAATCACTGTTACTTGTATTGAAAAGTGCTATATAAATATAGTGATTATTACTATTATTATTATTATTATGAGATGCTGCTACAGCTACTGTACCTTGTGATGCTGTTGGCTCAACTTGGCTGTTGACATAATGCATAGGCATTGGTCAATGATGGACTAAAGCCATGAAGAGAATGGAGCTCAGCTGAGAAGAGAGAACAGGGGTCTTATTGAGGTTTTCAGAGGAGTAGCCTAGATTATGGCCTAGGTTGTTCAAAGGGAGAGCCCCCATGGTGGATAAGAGCCTTTATTCCAGAGGAACTGAAAGAACCTTTCGCCATAAAAGAAGAAGCCCCTCCAGCATCACAGGATGGATGGCCTAGTTCTAGGCTGACCTGGAAGTGACCTCAATCTCTCAGACTAAGCCTTGTTGTTAGTAACACACATACAAACACACACACACTAGGGTTGAGTGGTATCCAGATTTTCATACCTTGCTGTAACATACCGGGTATACAGTATTACCAGTAGTGCTGAATGCTAGCTAAATGCTAACAAGTGCAAGCGAACATAAACTAATTGCAAGGACAGACAACCCAGCTCAAAGATATACAACTCTCTCAAAAGGCTATTCACAGTTTGCTGCATAAAACAAATATTAGACAGCAGGGATCTTGATCCAGGACTCAGGAGGGGATTGATGGTCTCTGCTGTAAGCAAGATGCTTGATCTTGCAAGCTAGACACTTAGCTAGAAAGTTAGAAAACCAAAATACATAGCTGGAGCCTTGAGCTGGAGAGAATTTAATTTGGCACATCTTACACTGAACAAAAATATAAACACAACATGTAAAGTGTTGGTCCCATGTTTCATGAGCTGAAATAAAAGATCCCAGACATTTTACATATGCACAAAAAGCGTATTTTGCTCAAATTTTGTGAAAGAAATGTGTTTACATCCCTGTTAGTGAGCATTTCACCTTTGCCAAGATAATCCATCCACCTGACAGATGTGGCATATCAAGAAGCTGATTAAACAGCATGATCACCATGTGCTGGGGACAATAAAAGGCCACTCTAAAATGTGCCTTTTTGTCACACAACACAATGCCACAGATGTCCCAAGTTTTGAAGGAGCGTGCATTTGGCATGTTGACTGCAGGAATGTCCACCAGAGCTTTCGCCAGAGAATTTAATGTTCATTTCTCCACCAAAAGCCGCCTCCAACGTCGTTATAGAGAATTTGGCAGTACGTCCAACTGGCCTCACAACCGCAGACCACGTGTAACCACGCCAGCCCAGGACCTCCACATCCGGCTTCTTCACTTGCATGATCGTCTGAGACCAGCCACACGTACAGCTGATTTTCTGCACAAACTGTCAGAAACAGTCTCAGGGAAGCTCATCTGCGTGCTCTTCGTCCTCACCGCAGTTCGCCGTCATAATCGACTTCAGTAGGTAAATGCTCACCTTCGATGGCCACCGGCAAGCTGGAGAAGTGTGCTCTTCACTGATGAATCCTGGTTTCAACTGTACTGGGCAGATGGCGTCGTGTGGGTGAGCAGTTTTCTAGTGTCAATGTTGTGAACAGAGGTGGCGGTGGAGTTATGGTATGGGCAGGCATAAGCTACGGACAATGAACACAATTGCATTTTAACGATGGCAATTTGAATGCACAGAGATACCATGACGATATCCTGAGGCCCATTGTCATGCCATTCATCCGCCGCCATCACCTCCTGTTTCGGCATGATAATGCACGGCCCCATGTCGCAAGGATCTTTACACAATTCCTGAAAGCTGAAAATCTCCCAGTTCTTCCATGGCCTGCATACTCACCAAACATGTCACCCATTGAGCATGTTTGGGATGCTCTGGATCGACGTGTACGACAGCGTGTTCCAGTTCCCGCGAGTATCCAAAATCGTTGAAATTGTTGGATGTCGCGTTTATATTTTTGTTCAGTGTAGATAGTTAAATTATACTTATAAGATATTTAGCTGGCAAACTTAAAGTTAAGATATTTAGCTCGAAAATCATACCGTGGGTATTTCAAAATAGCCCGGTATACAGTATATGGTTTAAAGCCCAAGCCCAACACACGCAGCAGAGATCTCACACACACACACACTATCTCACAACCAGCTCCTCTGAGATTTAGAGTTTCACTCAGCATCCTTTTATCAGTCGATAAAGATCAGCCAGTGAAAATCCTGCAGCGTCATGCTTTGACCAAGTAGCCTCTATCCGGACCGACTGACCACTCGCATCCCTTTTGAAGCAGCATTACAGCACTACAGCAAGAAGGCCCGTATCTATGGCCTACATCACTCACTTTATGGGAGTAGGGTGGTGTAGGGTTTAACAAGACATTTTACTTGTCAAAGAACACGACATTACACAACCATAAAACGATGAGGTCCACAAATCTCTTTCTGACTGGTGATGCATTGCAAGTAGGGCTCGTTGTGCGGTCCTCGATGTACAGCATTGCCTTCAAATAGAATAGTGGGGCAAAGATTTTGGGTTGCCTTGCCTACTTGAGCTGCAAAACATCTTGCAAAATAAAGAAAGGCATTTTCAAGAGTTTTATCAAAGTACCTACAATTCTATTCAAGCACAAAAAGTATATTTAAAATAACACAAAACCATAACAGTGATCTAATATCATAATTTCTCAAACTGCAGGAAGAAAGAGCACAGCTAGCACCTAGGTCCACATCCCACTCTGTAATAGAGCATGAAATGCTGCTGTAGGGTTTAAAGAGAGCCAGCCGAGCTGCCATTCACCCGATTGTGTCATTTTCCTCGGAGCCGGTGCCATAGCTGGAGCGGCTCCACTGACCAGGGGCGTCTGTGGTCTGCTCTGTGTGCCAGGCAGTTGGCCTGGTCTGGGACAGGGCCTGGGCCGGTGAGGCACTGCGGCAGGGTAGGCTCCCCGCCCCTGACACAGAGCACCCGCGCTGGGGTACATCTGAGTAATGGCAGGGTAACCTGATCCAGCCGGAGGGAGGAAGGTAGAGAGAGAGTGAGCTACGCTGATGCCTAAATCATAGCAGGAGGATGGTGGGAGAGAGAGGGAATGAGAGGGAGAGAGAGACCGAGAGAGGTTTGGGAGGAGGCCTGGAGACAAGAGGATAAAAGTAAACTAAACTTCCCCCTCCGCCTCTGAGCACACGCACGTGCCACACCCACTGCTGGGCTAGGGAGTTACTCAGAAAGATGACATGGAGTGGGCTTGGATTTCAACCTCACCGCATGCCATGCCATTGCACAGACATATTCCAATACAAAAAGCCCACATGAAACGAGCTAGGTCTACATTTTCTCCAATGCTTGCGCAATTGAGTGACTTAACAGGCATAGATTTGAAAACTATGAATTAATAAGCCTACAACTTACAGGATTTAGAGGGGAAAAGCCCAGCACGTGTAGGCTATTAATGTGTGACTCTCTACTAGCCTATATGGAGTAATGTCACCTTGAATCTAGACTAGAGCCCGACCGATATTGGATTTAATCGGGTTTACATGATAACCACCAAAAAGCAACTATATCCTCTATAAATACAAAAGTAAATAAAAAACACTTGTTCAGTTTACCTTCTTAGGTACAACATAAAGATTTGTCTATCAATGGCAGTGGATAAGAACACAGAAGTGTTTGTGCTGAAGCACCACAAGTACACTAATAAACAAGATGGAATTAAACTTAGTTTCAAAGTAAATTTGAAACTGTACAAACGATGCAGTGAAATCCTGTAACATGCAGTTCATAACGTCATCACTTTGTATTGAGTAGATTCATGACAGTGCTTTATAACAGTCAAACGTCATGTAAAGAAACACTTTATGGCAATCTTGCAATGAGAGCTTGTTCAGAGACCTTTTGAGGAGATTGGAAACTCCATTGGAATCGTATTAACGCCCATTGTGTACAGTGGGGGTAAAAAGTATTTAGTCAGCCACCAATTGTGTAAGTTCTCCCACTTAAAAAGATGAGAGGCCTGACATTTTCATCATAGGTACACGTCAACTATGACAGACAATTTGAGCATTTTCTTTCCAGAAAATCACATTGTAGGATTTTTAATGAATTTATTTGCAAATTATGGTGGAAAATAAGTATTTGGTCACCTACAAACAAGCAAGATTTCTGGCTCTCACAGACCTGTAACTTCTTCTTTAAGAGGCTCCTCTGTCCTCCACTCGTTACCTGTATTAATGGCACCTGTTTGAACATGTTATCAGTATAAAAGACACCTGTCCACAACCTCAAACAGTCACACTCCAAACTCCACTATGGCCAAGACCAAAGAGCTGTCAAAGGACACCAGAAACAAAATTGTAGACCTGCACCAGGCTGGGAAGACTGAATCTGCAATAGGTACTCCCAGTGTATCCAGGCTCTGTCGTAGCCGGCCGTGACCGGGAGACCCATGGGGCGGCGCACAATTGGCCCAGCGTCGTCCAGGGTAGGGGAGGGAATGGCCGGCAGGGATGTAGCTCAGTTGGTAGAGCATGGCGTTTGCAACGCCAGGGTTGTGGGTTCGATTCCCACGGGGGGCCAGTATAAAAAAATAAATAAAAAAATAATGTATGCACTCACTAACTGTAAGTCGCTCTGGATAAGAGCGTCTGCTAAATGACTCAAATGTAAATGAATCTGCAATAGGTAAGCAGCTTGGTTTGAAGAAATCAACTGTGGGAGCAATTATTAGGAAATGGAAGACATACAAGACCACTGATAATCTCCCTCGATCTGGGGCTCCACGCAAGATCTCACCCCGTGGGGTCAAAATAATCACAAGAACGGTGAGCAAAAATCCCAGAACCACACGGGGGGACCTAGTGAATGACCTGCAGAGAGCTGGGACCAAAGTAACAAAGCCTACCATCAGTAACACACTACGCCGCCAGGGACTCAAATCCTGCAGTGCCAGACGTGCCCCCCTGCTTAAGTCAGTACATGTCCAGGCCCGTCTGAAGTTTGCTAGAGTGCATTTGGATGATCCAGAAGAGGATTGGGAGAATGTCATATGGTCAGATGAAACCAAAATATAACTTTTTGGTAAAAACTCAACTCGTCGTGTTTGGAGGACAAAGAATGCTGAGTTGCATCCAAAGAACACCATACCTACTGTGAAGCATGGGGGTGGAAACATCATGCTTTGGGGCTGTTTTTCTGCAAAGGGACCAGGACGACTGATCCGTGTAAAGGAAAGAATGAATGGGGCCATGTATCGTGAGATTTTGAGTGAAAACCTCCTTCCATCAGCAAGGGCATTGAAGATGAAACGTGGCTGGGTCTTTCAGCATGACAATGATCCCAAACACACCGCCCGGGCAACGAAGGAGTGGCTTCGTAAGAAGCATTTCAAGGTCCTGGAGTGGCCTAGCCAGTCTCCAGATCTCAACCCCATAGAAAATCTTTTGAGGGAGTTGAAAGTCTGTGTTGCCCAGCGACAGCCCCAAAACATCACTGCTCTAGAGGAGATCTGCATGGAGGAATGGGCCAAAATACCAGCAACAGTGTGTGAAAACCTTGTGAAGACTTACAGAAAACGTTTGACCTGTGTCATTGCCAACAAAGGGTATATAACAAAGTATTGAGAAACTTTTGTTATTAACCAAATACTTATTTTCCACCATAATTTGCAAATAAATTCATAAAAAATCCTACAATGTGATTTTCTGGATTTTTTTTCCTAATTTTGTCTGTCATAGTTGACGTGTACCTATGATGAAAATGACAGGCCTCTCTCATCTTTTTAAGTGGGAGAACTTGCACAATTGGTGGCTGACTAAATACTTTTTTTCCCCACTGTATATATATATATATATATATAGTGTGTATGGGCAGTATAGGAAAATGGTGTGTACAATATATTAGGACATTCATACTCTGAGCTGCGTTCAGCAGACAGACTTTGAGACCTACTAGGATTGATGTGACACGTCAGAGAGGAGGAGATGATCTCAGCCAGTGTGTTATAAAATGACAGTGGAGTGACGTGAGTCATTAGGATGCATCCCAAATGGTGTCCTATTCTCTATGTGGTGTGCTCCATTTTGACCGGAGCCATCTAGTGACCAGACCAAACCAATATTCTCCCTCTCCTCTTCCTGAGTCTTCTGCGCCGTCTGCCGGAGTGACGACATTCACGCGTCAGAACTCAATCCATCCCCCCCTTTTCTCTGAATCAATCAGGTTTCCTGCCTGCCTGTGTGTGTGTGTGTGTGTGTGTGTGTGTGTGTGTGTGTGTGTGTGTGTGTGTGTGTGTGTGCTGGGTTTCAGTTTTATATACCAGTCCTCCCACTCACTCACCGTTCTGGGCATCTCATGGTCAGGGAAGGGGGGGTGGAGAGAGGGACAGAATAAAAGGAAGGGGGGGTGAGGGGGTGGAGAGGTGGATACGTTTATCGCCATGGAGCACGGTGGGAAAGAAGGGAATCCTCCTGTCTGTAATGAGATCACCGGAGACTACATTCACTGTTCTGTTTTGCTTGTTTACAGAGGGTCATTTCATAGAGAACTGTCGGTGTTAAATTCGCTGTTCTGTTTTGCTTGTTTTACAGCAGGTCATTTCATAGAGAACTGTCGGTGTTAAATTCGCTGCTCTGTTTTGCTTGTTTTACAGCAGGTCATTTCATAGAGAACTGTCGGTGTTAAATTCGCTGCTCTGTTTTGCTTGTTTACAGAGGGTCATTTCATAGAGAACTGTCGGTGTTAAATTCGCTGCTCTGTTTTGCTTGTTTACAGAGGGTCATTTCATAGAGAACTGTCGGTGTTAAATTCGCTGCTCTGTTTTGCTTGTTTACAGAGGGTCATTTCATAGAGAACTGTCGGTGTTAAATTCGCTGCTCTGTTTTGCTTGTTTACAGCAGGTCATTTCATAGAGAACTGTCGGTGTTAAGTAATGCATGTAGAAATGCAATACATATTGTATTGGCCTTCCGAGTGGTTCAGTGGTCTAAGGCTGTGCCACTAAACCTGGTCCGAATCCAGGCTCTGTCGTAGCCGGCCCCGACCGGGAGACCCCATGGGGCGGCGCACAATTGGCCGAGCGTCGTCCAGGGTAGGGGAGGGAATGGCCGGCAGGGATGTAGCTCAGTTGGTAGAGCATGGCGTTTGCAACGCCAGGGTTGTGGGTTCGATTCCCACGGGGGGCCAGTATGAAAAATAAAATAATGTTTGCACTCACTAACGGTAAGTCGCTCTGGATAAGAGCGTCTGCTAAATGACTAAAATGTAAATGTAAAAATGTATCGGCACCCATAATATCGTTTCGTGAGATCCCTGGCAATTCCCAGCCTTGACTAAAAAGCCATCTCATTGGCCAATGGCATTTCATCCAGGACTAGGTGAAACCAGCCCCATATGACCCTAACTCTAACCCCATATGACCCTAACTCTAACCCCATATGACCCTAACTCTAACCCCATATGACCCTAACTCTAACCCCATATGCTTCTTCACTGATTTGAAGAAGCTTTCAGTGGCTCATATTTTGAATCAACATGACATGGCTGGTAAACAAGGCTGTCTGTTCCTGACTGAGTTCATTGGGGGCGTACTGTAGAAAAACATTTTCGAATGGAAAATCAAAACAAGTGTTTCTCATTGGACAAGTTCAGGTAGTCCCTCCCCGTTTTGGGGAGTGGTGGGTTGTACCTGAGTGATGTCATTATGATGTCATCAAACAGGTGTTTGATGTGTTGCCCTCCCCTTTCTCTCTACAGGTAATCCTGGTGCAGGTGAACCCAGGTGAGGCCTTCACTATACGACGAGAGGATGGTCAGTTTCAGTGTATCACAGGTAAGAGACCCTTTATTTCTCTCCTACAGGTGGGTCAAGGGGTAAATAAAGCTTTCCTTAGTCACTAATACAGGGTTGTGTTCATTAGGGCAAATGTTTGAAAAAAAATGTTTTGCAATGGGAAACAAAATTGAGCTTTAGTTACTCAGTACAGATAGTACCTCCTGAGCACGACCCAGTACTTCCCAAGTGT
The DNA here is from genome assembly GCF_964263955.1 of Coregonus lavaretus. Taxonomy (NCBI): domain Eukaryota; kingdom Metazoa; phylum Chordata; class Actinopteri; order Salmoniformes; family Salmonidae; genus Coregonus; species Coregonus lavaretus. The sequence continues at coordinate 93,076 of NW_028164044.1, forward strand.
CGCCCTCGCTCTCTCTCTCTCTCTCTCTCTCTATCTCGCTTGCTCTCTCTCTGGCTCTGTGACTGTTTTAATTTGACAGATGATTGAGCGAGCTGTGTACTGCTGATACACTATCATCATGTCAAATCACTGTTTGTCTGTAATTGCAGTGCGTTTCTGT
>NW_028164043.1:0-30000 GCF_964263955.1 Coregonus lavaretus
TTGCCTAGTCACTTTACCCCTACCTACAGTATACTGCTGCTACTGTCTATTATCTATCCTGTTGTCTAGTCACTTTACCCCTACCTACAGTATACTGCTGCTACTGTCTATTATCTATCCTGTTGTCTAGTCACTTTTTTCCCTACCTATAGTATACTGCTGCTACGCTACTGTCTATTATCTATCCTGTTGCCTAGTCACTTTACCCCTACCTACAGTATACTGCTGCTACTGTCTATTATCTATCCTGTTGCCTAGTCACTTTACCCATACCTACAGTATACTGCTGCTACTGTCTATTATCTATCCTGTTGTCTAGTCACTTTACCCCTACCTACAGTATACTGCTGCTACTGTCTATTATCTATCCTGTTGTCTAGTCACTTTACCCCTACCTACAGTATACTGCTGCTACTGTCTATTATCTATCCTGTTGCCTAGTCACTTTACCCCTACCTACAGTATACTGCTGCTACTGTCTATTATCTATCCTGTTGTCTAGTCACTTTACCCCTACCTACAGTATACTGCTGCTACTGTCTATTATCTATCCTGTTGCTAGTCACTTTACCCCTCCCTACAGTATACTGCTGCTACTGTCTATTATCTATCCTGTTGCCTAGTCACTTTACCCCTACCTACAGTATACTGCTGCTACTGTCTATTATCTATCCTGTTGTCTAGTCCCTTTACCCCTACCTACAGTATACTGCTGCTACTGTCTATTATCTATCCTGTTGTCTAGTCACTTTACCCCTACCTACAGTATACTGCTGCTACTGTCTATTATCTATCCTGTTGTCTAGTCACTTTACCCCTACCTACAGTATACTGCTGCTACTGTCTATTATCTATCCTGTTGTCTAGTCCCTTTACCCCTACCTACAGTATACTGCTGCTACTGTCTATTATCTATCCTGTTGTCTAGTCCCTTTACCCCTACCTACAGTATACTGCTGCTACTGTCTTATCTATCCTGTTGTCTAGTCACTTTACCCCTACCTACAGTATACTGCAGCTACTGTCTATTATCTATCCTGTTGTCTAGTCCCTTTACCCCTACCTACAGTATACTGCTGCTACTGTCTATTATCTATCCTGTTGTCTAGTCACTTTACCCCTACCTACAGTATACTGCTGCTACTGTCTATTATCTATCCTGTTGCCTAGTCACTTTACCCCTACCTACAGTATACTGCTGCTACTGTCTATTATCTATCCTGTTGTCTAGTCACTTTACCCCTACCTACAGTATACTGCTGCTACTGTCTATTATCTATCCTGTTGTCTAGTCACTTTACCCCTACCTACAGTATACTGCTGCTACTGTCTATTATCTATCCTGTTGTCTAGTCCTTTACCCCTACCTACAGTATACTGCTGCTACTGTCCATTATCTATCCTGTTGCCTAGTCCCTTTACCCCTACCTACAGTATACTGCTGCTACTGTCTATTATCTATCCTGTTGTCTAGTCACTTTACCCCTACCTACAGTATACTGCTGCTACTGTCTATTATCTATCCTGTTGTCTAGTCACTTTACCCCTACCTACAGTATACTGCTGCTACTGTCTATTATCTATCCTGTTGTCTAGTCACTTTACCCCTACCTACAGTATACTGCTGCTACTGTCTATTATCTATCCTGTTGTCTAGTCACTTTACCCCTACCTACAGTATACTGCTGCTACTGTCTATTATCTATCCTGTTGCCTAGTCCCTTTACCCCTACCGACAGTATACTGCTGCTACTGTCTATTATCTATCCTGTTGTCTAGTCACTTTACCCTACCTACAGTATACTGCTGCTACTGTCTATTATCTATCCTGTTGCCTAGTCACTTTACCCCTACCTACAGTATACTGCTGCTACTGTCTATTATCTATCCTGTTGTCTAGTCACTTTACCCCTACCTACAGTATACTGCTGCTACTGTCTATTATCTATCCTGTTGTCTAGTCCCTTTACCCCTACCTACAGTATACTGCTGCTACTGTCTATTATCTATCCTGTTGCCTAGTCACTTTACCCCTACCTACAGTATACTGCTGCTACTGTCTATTATCTATCCTGTTGTCTAGTCACTTTACCCCTACCTACAGTATACTGCTGCTACTGTCTATTATCTATCCTGTTGTCTAGTCACTTTACCCCTACCTACAGTATACTGCTGCTACTGTCTATTATCTATCCTGTTGTCTAGTCACTTTACCCCTACCTACAGTATACTGCTGCTACTGTCTATTATCTATCCTGTTGCCTAGTCACTTTACCCATACCTACAGTATACTGCTGCTACTGTCTATTATCTATCCTGTTGTCTAGTCACTTTACCCCTACCTACAGTATACTGCTGCTACTGTCTATTATCTATCCTGTTGCCTAGTCACTTTACCCCTACCTACAGTATACTGCTGCTACTGTCTATTATCTATCCTGTTGCCTAGTCCCTTTACCCCTACCTACAGTATACTGCTGCTACTGTCTATTATCTATCCTGTTGTCTAGTCACTTTACCCCTACCTACAGTATACTGCTGCTACTGTCTATTATCTATCCTGTTGTCTAGTCACTTTACCCATACCTACAGTATACTGCTGCTACTGTCTATTATCTATCCTGTTGTCTAGTCACTTTACCCCTACCTACAGTATACTGCTGCTACTGTCTATTATCTATCCTGTTGCCTAGTCACTTTACCCCTACCTACAGTATACTGCTGCTACTGTCTATTATCTATCCTGTTGCCTAGTCACTTTACCCCTACCTACAGTATACTGCTGCTACTGTCTATTATCTATCCTGTTGTCTAGTCACTTTACCCCTACCTACAGTATACTGCTGCTACTGTCTATTATCTATCCTGTTGTCTAGTCACTTTACCCCTACCTACAGTATACTGCTGCTACTGTCTATTATCTATCCTGTTGTCTAGTCACTTTACCCCTCCCTACAGTATACTGCTGCTACTGTCTATTATCTATCCTGTTGTCTAGTCACTTTACCCCTACCTACAGTATACTGCTGCTACTGTCTATTATCTATCCTGTTGCCTAGTCACTTTACCCCTACCTACAGTATACTGCTGCTACTGTCTATTATCTATCCTGTTGTCTAGTCACTTTACCCCTACCTACAGTATACTGCTGCTACTGTCTATTATCTATCCTGTTGCCTAGTCACTTTACCCCTACCTACAGTATACTGCTGCTACTGTCTATTATCTATCCTGTTGTCTAGTCACTTTACCCCTACCTACAGTATACTGCTGCTACTGTCTATTATCTATCCTGTTGTCTAGTCACTTTACCCCTACCTACAGTATACTGCTGCTACTGTCTATTATCTATCCTGTTGTCTAGTCACTTTACCCCTACCTACAGTATACTGCTGCTACTGTCTATTATCTATCCTGTTGTCTAGTAACTTTACCCCTACCTACAGTATACTGCTGCTACTGTCTATTATCTATCCTGTTGTCTAGTCACTTTACCCCTACCTACAGTATACTGCTGCTACTGTCTATTATCTATCCTGTTGTCTAGTCCCTTTACCCCTACCTACAGTATACTGCTGCTACTGTCTATTATCTATCCTGTTGCCTAGTCACTTTACCCATACCTACAGTATACTGCTGCTACTGTCTATTATCTATCCTGTTGTCTAGTCACTTTACCCCTCCCTACAGTATACTGCTGCTACTGTCTATTATCTATCCTGTTGTCTAGTCACTTTACCCCTACCTACAGTATACTGCTGCTACTGTCTATTATCTATCCTGTTGCCTAGTCACTTTACCCCTACCTACAGTATACTGCTGCTACTGTCTATTATCTATCCTGTTGTCTAGTCACTTTACCCCTACCTACAGTATACTGCTGCTACTGTCTATTATCTATCCTGTTGCCTAGTCACTTTACCCCTACCTACAGTATACTGCTGCTACTGTCTATTATCTATCCTGTTGTCTAGTCACTTTACCCCTACCTACAGTATACTGCTGCTACTGTCTATTATCTATCCTGTTGTCTAGTCACTTTACCCCTACCTACAGTATACTGCTGCTACTGTCTATTATCTATCCTGTTGTCTAGTCACTTTACCCCTACCTACAGTATACTGCTGCTACTGTCTATTATCTATCCTGTTGTCTAGTCACTTTACCCCTACCTACAGTATACTGCTGCTACTGTCTATTATCTATCCTGTTGCCTAGTCACTTTACCCCTACCTACAGTATACTGCTGCTACTGTCTATTATCTATCCTGTTGTCTAGTCACTTTACCCCTACCTACAGTATACTGCTGCTACTGTCTATTATCTATCCTGTTGTCTAGTCACTTTACCCCTCCCTACAGTATACTGCTGCTACTGTCTATTATCTATCCTGTTGTCTAGTCACTTTACCCCTACCTACAGTATACTGCTGCTACTGTCTATTATCTATCCTGTTGCCTAGTCACTTTAACCCTACCTACAGTATACTGCTGCTACTGTCTATTATCTATCCTGTTGTCTAGTCACTTTACCCCTACCTACAGTATACTGCTGCTACTGTCTATTATCTATCCTGTTGCTAGTCACTTTACCCCTACCTACAGTATACTGCTGCTACTGTCTATTATCTATCCTGTTGTCTAGTCACTTTACCCCTACCTACAGTATACTGCTGCTACTGTCTATTATCTATCCTGTTGTCTAGTCACTTTACCCCTACCTACAGTATACTGCTGCTACTGTCTATTATCTATCCTGTTGTCTAGTCACTTTACCCCTACCTACAGTATACTGCTGCTACTGTCTATTATCTATCCTGTTGTCTAGTCACTTTACCCCTACCTACAGTATACTGCTGCTACTGTCTATTATCTATCCTGTTGTCTAGTCACTTTACCCCTACCTACAGTATACTGCTGCTACTGTCTATTATCTATCCTGTTGTCTAGTCCCTTTACCCCTACCTACAGTATACTGCTGCTACTGTCTATTATCTATCCTGTTGCCTAGTCACTTTACCCATACCTACAGTATACTGCTGCTACTGTCTATTATCTATCCTGTTGTCTAGTCACTTTACCCCTACCTACAGTATACTGCTGCTACTGTCTATTATCTATCCTGTTGTCTAGTCACTTTACCCCTACCTACAGTATACTGCTGCTACTGTCTATTATCTATCCTGTTGCCTAGTCACTTTACCCCTACCTACAGTATACTGCGCTACTGTCTATTATCTATCCTGTTGTCTAGTCACTTTACCCCTACCTACAGTATACTGCTGCTACTGTCTATTATCTATCCTGTTGCCTAGTCACTTTACCCCTACCTACAGTATACTGCTGCTACTGTCTATTATCTATCCTGTTGTCTAGTCACTTTACCCCTACCTACAGTATACTGCTGCTACTGTCTATTATCTATCCTGTTGTCTAGTCACTTTACCCCTACCTACAGTATACTGCTGCTACTGTCTATTATCTATCCTGTTGTCTAGTCACTTTACCCCTACCTACAGTATACTGCTGCTACTGTCTATTATCTATCCTGTTGTCTAGTCACTTTACCCCTACCTACAGTATACTGCTGCTACTGTCTATTATCTATCCTGTTGTCTAGTCCCTTTACCCCTACCTACAGTATACTGCTGCTACTGTCTATTATCTATCCTGTTGTCTAGTCACTTTACCCCTACCTACAGTATACTGCTGCTACTGTCTATTATCTATCCTGTTGTCTAGTCACTTTACCCCTACCTACAGTATACTGCTGCTACTGTCTATTATCTATCCTGTTGTCTAGTCACTTTACCCCTACCTACAGTATACTGCTGCTACTGTCTATTATCTATCCTGTTGTCTAGTCACTTTACCCCTACCTACAGTATACTGCTGCTACTGTCTATTATCTATCCTGTTGCTAGTCACTTTACCCCTACCTACAGTATACTGCTGCTACTGTCTATTATCTATCCTGTTGTCTAGTCACTTTACCCCTACCTACAGTATACTGCTGCTACTGTCTATTATCTATCCTGTTGTCTAGTCACTTTACCCCTACCTACAGTATACTGCTGCTACTGTCTATTATCTATCCTGTTGTCTAGTCACTTTACCCCTACCTACAGTATACTGCTGCTACTGTCTATTATCTATCCTGTTGTCTAGTCACTTTACCCCTACCTACAGTATACTGCTGCTACTGTCTATTATCTATCCTGTTGTCTAGTCACTTTACCCCTACCTACAGTATACTGCTGCTACTGTCTATTATCTATCCTGTTGCCTAGTCACTTTACCCCTACCTACAGTATACTGCTGCTACTGTCTATTATCTATCCTGTTGTCTAGTCACTTTACCCCTACCTACAGTATACTGCTGCTACTGTCTATTATCTATCCTGTTGTCTAGTCACTTTACCCCTACCTACAGTATACTGCTGCTACTGTCTATTATCTATCCTGTTGTCTAGTCACTTTACCCCTACCTACAGTATACTGCTGCTACTGTCTATTATCTATCCTGTTGTCTAGTCACTTTACCCCTACCTACAGTATACTGCTGCTACTGTCTATTATCTATCCTGTTGTCTAGTCACTTTACCCCTACCTACAGTATACTGCTGCTACTGTCTATTATCTATCCTGTTGTCTAGTCACTTTACCCCTACCTACAGTATACTGCTGCTACTGTCTATTATCTATCCTGTTGTCTAGTCCCTTTACCCCTACCTACAGTATACTGCTGCTACTGTCTATTATCTATCCTGTTGTCTAGTCACTTTACCCCTACCTACAGTATACTGCTGCTACTGTCTATTATCTATCCTGTTGTCTAGTCACTTTACCCCTACCTACAGTATACTGCTGCTACTGTCTATTATCTATCCTGTTGTCTAGTCACTTTACCCCTACCTACAGTATACTGCTGCTACTGTCTATTATCTATCCTGTTGTCTAGTCACTTTACCCCTCCCTACAGTATACTGCTGCTACTGTCTATTATCTATCCTGTTGTCTAGTCACTTTACCCCTACCTACAGTATACTGCTGCTACTGTCTATTATCTATCCTGTTGCCTAGTCACTTTACCCCTACCTACAGTATACTGCTGCTACTGTCTATTATCTATCCTGTTGTCTAGTCACTTTACCCCTACCTACAGTATACTGCTGCTACTGTCTATTATCTATCCTGTTGTCTAGTCACTTTACCCCTACCTACAGTATACTGCTGCTACTGTCTATTATCTATCCTGTTGTCTAGTCCCTTTACCCCTACCTACAGTATACTGCTGCTACTGTCTATTATCTATCCTGTTGTCTAGTCACTTTACCCCTACCTACAGTATACTGCTGCTACTGTCTATTATCTGTCCTGTTGTCTAGTCACTTTACCCCTACCTACAGTATACTGCTGCTACTGTCTATTATCTATCCTGTTGTCTAGTCACTTTACCCCTCCCTACAGTATACTGCTGCTACTGTCTATTATCTATCCTGTTGTCTAGTCCCTTTACCCCTACCTACAGTATACTGCTGCTACTGTCTATTATCTATCCTGTTGTCTAGTCACTTTACTCCTACCTACAGTATACTGCTGCTACTGTCTATTATCTATCCTGTTGTCTAGTCACTTTACCCCTACCTACAGTATACTGCTGCTACTGTCTATTATCTATCCTGTTGTCTAGTCACTTTACCCCTACCTACAGTATACTGCTGCTACTGTCTATTATCTATCCTGTTGTCTAGTCACTTTACCCCTACCTACAGTATACTGCTGCTACTGTCTATTATCTATCCTGTTGTCTAGTCACTTTACCCCTACCTACAGTATACTGCTGCTACTGTCTATTATCTATCCTGTTGTCTAGTCCCTTTACCCCTACCTACAGTATACTGCTGCTACTGTCTATTATCTATCCTGTTGCCTAGTCCCTTTACCCCTACCTACAGTATACTGCTGCTACTGTCTATTATCTATCCTGTTGTCTAGTCACTTTACCCCTACCTACAGTATACTGCTGCTACTGTCTATTATCTATCCTGTTGTCTAGTCACTTTACCCCTACCTACAGTATACTGCTGCTACTGTCTATTATCTATCCTGTTGTCTAGTCACTTTACCCCTACCTACAGTATACTGCTGCTACTGTCTATTATCTATCCTGTTGTCTAGTCACTTTACCCCTACCTACAGTATACTGCTGCTACTGTCTATTATCTATCCTGTTGTCTAGTCCCTTTACCCCTACCTACAGTATACTGCTGCTACTGTCTATTATCTATCCTGTTGTCTAGTCACTTTACCCCTACCTACAGTATACTGCTGCTACTGTCTATTATCTATCCTGTTGTCTAGTCACTTTACCCCTACCTACAGTATACTGCTGCTACTGTCTATTATCTATCCTGTTGTCTAGTCACTTTACCCCTCCCTACAGTATACTGCTGCTACTGTCTATTATCTATCCTGTTGTCTAGTCCCTTTACCCCTACCTACAGTATACTGCTGCTACTGTCTATTATCTATCCTGTTGCCTAGTCCCTTTACCCCTACCTACAGTATACTGCTGCTACTGTCTATTATCTATCCTGTTGTCTAGTCACTTTACCCCTACCTACAGTATACTGCTGCTACTGTCTATTATCTATCCTGTTGCCTAGTCACTTTACCCCTACCTACAGTATACTGCTGCTACTGTCTATTATCTATCCTGTTGTCTAGTCCCTTTACCCCTACCTACAGTATACTGCTGCTACTGTCTATTATCTATCCTGTTGTCTAGTCACTTTACCCCTACCTACAGTATACTGCTGCTACTGTCTATTATCTATCCTGTTGTCTAGTCACTTTACCCCTACCTACAGTATACTGCTGCTACTGTCTATTATCTATCCTGTTGCCTAGTCACTTTACCCCTACCTACAGTATACTGCTGCTACTGTCTATTATCTATCCTGTTGTCTAGTCCCTTTACCCCTACCTACAGTATACTGCTGCTACTGTCTATTATCTATCCTGTTGCCTAGTCACTTTAACCCTACCTACAGTATACTGCTGCTACTGTCTATTATCTATCCTGTTGTCTAGTCACTTTACCCCTACCTACAGTATACTGCTGCTACTGTCTATTATCTATCCTGTTGTCTAGTCACTTTACCCCTACCTACAGTATACTGCTGCTACTGTCTATTATCTATCCTGTTGCCTAGTCACTTTACCCCTACCTACAGTATACTGCTGCTACTGTCTATTATCTATCCTGTTGCCTAGTCACTTTACCCCTACCTACAGTATACTGCTGCTACTGTCTATTATCTATCCTGTTGTCTAGTCCCTTTACCCCTACCTACAGTATACTGCTGCTACTGTCTATTATCTATCAACAGATCAAGGTATGATCAGTCTTTTTATTAAGTGGTTGTTCCTTCCTGCACTGAAACATTGAAGCTCCCTACCAGTCCTACACTATTACATTTTAATCATTTAGCAGACGCTCTTATCCAGAGCCACTTACAGTTAGTGAGGGCATACATTTTCATACTGGCCCCCCGTGGGAAACGAACCCACAACCCCGGCGTTGCAAGCGCCGTGCTCTACCAACTGAGCTACAGGGGACTATTCACAGGTGGAACTGCTGCCAAAGGGGCTTTCACCTATTATAATTTGACAAATGTTCAATTATTATTATTTATTTTTTTTAAAGTGTGGAATAGGCTAGGTTGGGTAGATCTGTGGAATAGGCTAGGTTGGGTAGATCTGTGGAATAGGCTAGGTTGGGTAGATCTGTGGACCCCAATGTAATGCACGCCTGAATGTAAACCATCTCCGGGAGGGAATTTCAGTATTTTTAACCTGATAAGGGGAGAGTGGGCAAACTGATAGGGGAGAGTGGGGAAACTGATAGGGGAGAGTGGGGTAAACATAGGGGAGAGTGGGGTAAACTGATAGGGGAGAGTGGGGTAAACTGATAGGGGAGAGTGGGGTAAACTGATAGGGGAGAGTGGGGTAAACTGATAGGGGAGAGTGGGGTAAACTGATAGGGGAGAGTGGGGTAAACTGATAGGGGAGAGTGGGGTAAACTGATAGGGGAGAGTGGGGTAAACTGATAGGGGAGAGTGGGGTAAACTGATAGGGGAGAGTGGGGTAAACTGAAAGGGGAGAGTGGGGTAAACTGATAGGGGAGAGTGGGGTAAACTGATAGGGGAGAGTAGGGTAAACTGATAGGGGAGAGTGGGGTAAACTGATAGGGGAGAGTGGGGTAAACTGATAGGGGAGAGTAGGGTAAACTGATAGGGGATAGTGGGGTAAACTGATAGGGGAGAGTGGGGTAAACTGATAGGGGAGAGTGGGGTAAACTGATAGAGGAGAGTGGGGTAAACTGATAGGGGAGAGTGGGGTAAGTGGGGTAAACTGATAGGGGAGAGTGGGGTAAACTGATAGGGGAGAGTGGGGTAAACTGATAGTGGAGAGTGGGGTAAGTGGGGTAAACTGATAGGGGAGAGTGGGGTAAACTGATAGGGGAGAGTGGGGTAAACTGATAGGGGAGAGTGGGGTAAACTGATAGGGGAGAGTGGGGTAAACTGATAGGGAGAGTGGGGTAAACTGATAGGGGAGAGTGGGGTAAACTGATAGGGGAGAGTGGGGTAAACTGATAGGGGAGAGTGGGGTAAACTGATAGGGGAGAGTGGGGTAAACTGATAGGGGAGAGTGGGGTAAACTGATAGGGGAGAGTGGGGTAAACTGATAGGGGTGAGTGGGGTAAACTGATAGGGGAGAGTGGGGTAAACTGATAGGGGAGAGTGGGGTAAACTGATAGGGGAGAGTGGGGTAAACTGATAGGGGAGAGTGGGGTAAACTGATAGGGGAGAGTGGGGTAAACTGATAGGGGAGAGTGGGGTAAACTGATAGGGGAGAGTGGGGTAAACTGATAGGGGTGAGTGGGGTAAACTGATAGGGGAGAGTGGGGTAAACTGATAGGGGAGAGTGGGGTAAACTGATAGGGGAGAGTGGGGTAAACTGATAGGGGAGAGTGGGGTAAACTGATAGCGGAGAGTGGGGTAGGTTGAGCCAAAGGGATAAATTGAGCCACCCTTGTTTTTCTAGGAAACCAAACACCAAAAAAGTATTTGACCAAATATTTAGGAAGAGGTCATCATTTTATGGAGTCTGTGAAGGAAGAAACAACATGGAAAAAGTGGTAAAAGCAAGTTAGGTGCAGAAAACTGGGTTTTCACCAAGTCAAATGAATGTTTGTATCAGAGGTTTCATGATGCTTGTATCTAAACCAAAGTAGATAATTTAAAGATTGTTCTATACATCAGTTGGGGTCTCTATTAACTTCTATATGAGGTCCTAAACCTAGTATGAAAGTGCATCCTTGTAGCTGTGTGGGCTAATATAGTCAAAATGTTTGCCCGAGTAGCGCAGCGGTCTAAGGCACTGCATCTCAGTGCTTGAGGCGTCACTACAGACCGAGTGGCGCAGCGGTCTAAGGCTCTGCATCTCAGTGCTTGAGGCGTCACTACAGACCGAGTGGCGCAGCGGTCTAAGGCACTGCATCTCAGTGCTTGAGGCGTCACTACAGACCGAGTGGCGCAGCGGTCTAAGGCACTGCATCTCAGTGCTTGAGGCGTCACTACAGACCCCCTGGTTCGATTCCAGGCTGTATCACAACCGGCCGTGATTGGGAGTCCCATAGGGCGGCGCACAATTGGCCCAGCTTCGTCCGGGTTTGGCCGGTGTAGACCGTCATTGTGAATAAAAAATTGTTCTTAACTGCCTTGCCTAGTTAAATAAAATAAATAAATACAAATATAAAAAAAGTTGAGCCAATGGCCATAGGGTAAGTTGAGCCAATGGCAAGTTGAGCAAGTTGAAGTGTTTTCTTCCCAGGCATAATGCAAGGCGTTATCGCTGGGGTATCAGGTAACACCAGGGCCTCCCAGGCATAATGCAAGGCGTTATCGCTGGGGTATCAGGTAACACCAGGGCCTCCCAGGCATAATGCAAGGCGTTATCGCTGGGGTATCAGGTAACACCAGGGCCTCCCAGGCATAATGCAAGGCGTTATCGCTGGGGTATCAGGTAACACCAGGGCCTCCCAGGCATAATGCAAGGCGTTATCGCTGGGGTATCAGGTAACACCAGGGCCTCCCAGGCATAATGCAAGGCGTTATCGCTGGGGTATCAGGTAACACCAGGGCCGATGTTCAAAGTTTTTAAAAAGTACAAAGTGTTAGATGTTAAGCCTGTGTTAAAATATGCTTAAAAATACAAAAAGTGATTGTGAATGTGATGAATTGTGTTTGGAAAATAAAGAGAGACATGGTTTTAACTGGTAGTGGTAGTATTTAATTCAGTACAGAAATGTGTAGGTGGCTTAACTTACCCTGTCACGAGGCTCAACCTACCCCATGGCGTAAGTTGTGCCAAGAGAACACTTTTTTTGGTCATGCTATGTTTTCAAAACTGTACTGTTTACAATAATTCTGATTATTTCCAGGGATACACAACATCCTGAAATATATGTAGATATATCTTTGTTAGAAAGAATACTAGAATGGCTCAACTTACCCCACTCTCCCCTAACCCAACAAGGCTCTGCTCAAGCACAATAGAAGGGTCAGCTGACCCTGTGTGTTGTTGTGGTTCTGGATGGCCAGGTAGCTAGCAACAATGATAAGGAACTGCCATGTGGGGAATCAGAAGTGGCTCGTTTCATCTTGTTCTTGATACCATGTCTTGTTTTTAGGTGTTTTGATTGATGTCACGTGACTGAAATTGGCTAGCTAGCTAGCTAACCAACAACTGTAACTTTGTATTTGAGAGACAAGTGCTCATTTTGCAACTTTATTTTATGTTTTCAATAAACATTGGAGACTAAATACAGTTGACGTGTTTTCAACAATCTAAGCCAACCCCGTTCATATTGTCAAAGTTGCGCATGCGTCAGTTTTGTTGCTAAAACAATCAACCCGTCTATATGACTGAAGAGTGAGACAGACAGCTATTTAATATGACATCACTGGAGAGTGAGACAGGTTTAAAATGATATCACTGGAGAGTGAGACAGGTTTAAAATGACATCACTGGAGAGTGAGACAGGTTTAAAATGACATCACTGGAGAGTGAGACAGGTTTAAAATGACATCACTGGAAAGTGAGAGATCTTGAACAGTAAACAAGTCCTTTGAGATAGGACAAATGCCGTGTTCAAAACAACTAGGAATTCGTGAAAATATGAGGTCAAATCATGACGTCAGTGATCTTCAGGTCGGAAAGTCGGAACTCTAGAAAGAGTTGGATGACCGTTCAAATTGATTTTTCCCAGTCGGAGCTCGTTTTTTTCAGAATTCCCAGTTGTTTTGAACAGAAGTCGGAGATTTCCGAGTTCCCAGTTGTTTTGAACGCAGCAAAAAGATCACTGACCTGGCAGGTTTGGTACATATTCGACTAACCCTGGCCCAGCTCTGAACAGTCCTAACCCTGACCCAGCTCTGAACAGTCCTAAACCTAACCTTGACCCAGCGCTGAGCAGTCCTAACCCAGCTCTGAACGGTCCCGACCCTAACCCTGACCCAGCTCTGAATGGTCCTGGAGACAATCACATGACTGACAATCTACAGCATCCCTGCGATGGTTTCCTGACACACATTTAGTACGTGTTAGTCTCTCTCTAACCAGGTCTTCCAGAGAGAAGAGGTGTGTGTCAGAGTCTTCAGGGAGGAGGGTCCTCAGCGCCTCGGCCAATGAAAACAGGTATTCAGTGTTCCGTCCGCTCGGCCCGACTGCATCTACAATCTGATTGGCTATCAGCTCCAGGGGGGCGGGTCCAAGGTAGTCAGGGTTGTCATTAGAACCGATGTAGAGCAGAGCCTGGCTGGGGGCATGGGGAGTGTCAGTGTGTCTTGTGGGGGTCACGGAGGGTCGGGGGTGAAAGTTCACTGCGATGACGCGGTAACCGCCCTTCTCCCGGTGGTCAAGGTAACGCTTCACTTCCTGCTCTCGGCCAGACGGCAGCTTATAGGCCACGCCCCAGACACAACCCTGAGAGAGAGAGAGAGAGAGAGAGAGAGAGAGAGACAGAGAGAGACAGAGAGAGAGAGAGAGAGAGACAGAGAGAGAGAGACAGAGAGAGACAGAGAGAGAGAGAGAGAGAGAGAGAGAGACAGAGAAGCCCAGTTATACCAGGCACTACCTTTACCAATAAAACAGACCAATCATTGCCAATAGGGGGAGGAGACACACGCAAAGACATTCAGCAACTTAACGGTTGGTGGCGATGAGCTTGGGCGACCAGAGCTCAGCAACTACGTGATAACTAATCAGAGGAGGGAGGGTATTGCTAGCTAGCTTTGACACTGTGATGGATAGGCTAACAGCCAATGTGATGCTGTGCATGCTGTTTGGAAGCTACACTGACAAAGGGAGAACTGGCCAGCAGAGAGACGGACAGAAGACAAATCGGAGGACATCTACAGTGCCTTCAGAAAGTATTCAGACCTCTTGACTTTTTCCACTTTGTTAAATTACAGCCTTATTCTAAAATGGATCAAATACAATCCTCAGCAATCTACACCCAATACCCCATAATGACCCAATACCCCATAATGACCCAATACCCCATAATGACCCAATACCCCATAATGACCCAATACGCCATAATGACCCAATACCCCATAATGACCCAATACCCCATAATGACCCAATACCCCATAATGACCCAATACCCCATAATGACCCAATACCCCATAATGACCCAATACCCCATAATGACCCAATACCCCATAATGACCCAATACCCCATAATGACCCAATACGCCATAATGACCCAATACCCCATAATGACCAAATACCCCATAATGACCCAATACCCCATAATGACCCAATACGCCATAATGACCCAATACGCCATAATGACCCAATACCCCATAATGACCCAATACCCCATAATGACCCAATACCCCATAATGACCCAATACCCCATAATGACCCAATACCCCATAATGACCCAATACCCCATAATGACCCAATACGCCATAATGACCCAATACCCCATAATGACCCAATACCCCATAATGACCCAATACCCCATAATGACCCAATACCCCATAATGACCCAATACCCCATAATGACCCAATACCCCATAATGACCCAATACCCCATAATGACCCAATACCCCATAATGACAAAGAGAAAACAGGTTGTTAGACATCTTTGCTAATTTATTAAACATAAAAAACATAAATACCTAATTTACATAAGTATTCAGACCCTTTGCTATGAGACTCGAAGTTGAGCTCAGGTGCATCCTGTTTCCATTGATCATCATTGAGATGTTTCTACAACTTGATTGGAGTCCACCTGTTGTAAATTCAATTGATTGGACATGATTTGGAAAGGCACACGTCAGAGCAAAAACCAAGCAATGAGGTCGAAGGAATTGTCCGTAGAGCTCCGAGACAATCTTGTGTGGAGGCACAGATCTGGGGAAGGGCACCAAAAAATGTCTGCAGCATTGAAGGTCCCCAAGAACACAGTGGCTTTTGGCCGCCCGGCCAAACTGAGCAATCAGGGGAGAAAGGCCTTGGTCAGGGAGGTGACCAAGAACCCGATGGTCACTCTGACAGAGCTCCAGAGTTCCTCTGTGGAGATGGGAGAACCTTCCAGAAGGACAACCATCTCTGCAGCACTCTACCAATCAGGCCTTTATGGTAGAGTGGCCAGACAGAAGCCACTCTTCAGTAAAAGGCACATGACAGCCCGCTTGGAGTTTGCCAAAAGGCACCTAAAGACTCTCAGACCATGAGAAACAAGATTCTCTGGTCTGATGAAACTAAGATTGAACTCTTTGGCCTGAATGCCAAGCGTCACATCTGGAGGAAACCTGGCACCATCCACACGGTGAAGCATGGTGGTGGCAGCATCATGCTGTGGGGATGTTTTTCAGCGGCAGGGACTGGGAGACTAGTCAGGATCGAGGCAAAGATGAACGGAGCAAAGTACAGAGCGATCCTTGATGAAAACCTGCTCCAGAGCGCTCAGGACCTCAGACTGGGGCGAAGGTTCACCATCCAACAGGACAACGACCCTAAGCACACAGCCAAGACAACGCAGGAGTGGCTTCGGGACAAGTCTCTGAATGTCCTTGAGTGACCCAGCCAGAGCCCGGACTTGAACCTGATCGAACATCTCTGGAGAGACCTGAAAATAGCTGTGCAGCAACGCTCCCCATTCAACCTGACAGAGCTTGAGAGGATCTGCAGAGAAGAATGGGATAAAAACTCCCCAAATACTGGTGTGCCAAGCTTGTAGCGTCATACCCAAGAAGACTTGAGGCTGTAATCGCTGCCAGGTGGCACACCAGTCTGGCCACTCTACCATAAAGGCCTGATTGGTAGAGTGCTGCAGAGATGGTTGTCCTTCTGGAAGGTTCTCCCATCTCCACAGAGGAACTATAGAGCTCTGTCAGAGTGACCAGGTGGCGAATCGCATCTCTGCATGTCTGGCAGACATATCAGTATGGATGACGGATCACCACCTCAAGCTGAACCCTGGCAAGACGGAGCTGCTCTTCCTCCCGGGGAAGGACTGCCCGTTCCATGATCTCGCCATCACGGTTGACAACTCTGTTGTGTCCTACTCCCAGAGTGCGAAGAGCCTTGGCGTGACCCTGGACAACACCCTGTCGTTCTCCGCTAACATCAAGGCGGTGACCCGATCCTGCAGGTTCATGCTCTACAACATTCGGAGAGTACGACCCTGCCTTACACAGGAAGCGGCACAGGTCCTAATCCAGGCACTTGTCATCTCCCGTCTGGATTACTGCAACTCGCTGTTGGCTGGGCTCCCTGCCTGTGCCATTAAACCCCTACAACTCATCCAGAATGCCGCAGCCCGTCTGGTGTTCAACCTTCCCAAGTTCTCTCACGTCACCCCCCTCCTCCGCACACTCCACTGGCTTCCAGTTGAAGCTCGCATCTGCTACAAGACCATGGTGCTTGCCTACGGAGCTGTGAGGGGATCGGCACCTCTGTACCTTCAGGCTCTGATCAGACCCTACACCCAAACGAGGGCACTACGTTCATCCACCTCTGGCCTGCTAGCCCCCCTACCTCTGCGGAAGCACAGTTCCCGCTCAGCCCAGTCAAAACTGTTCGCTGCTCTGGCACCCCAATGGTGGAACAAGCTCCCCCACGACGCCAGGACAGCGGAGTCACTCACCACCTTCCGGAGACATTTGAAACCCCACCTCTTTAAGGAATACCTGGGATAGGATAAAGTAATGCTTCTACCCCCCCCCCCCACAAAAAATAATAATAAATAAATAAATAAAAAAACAAAAAAATTGTAAACATTTACATTTACATTTTAGTCATTTAGCAGACGCTCTTATCCAGAGCGACTTACAGGAGCAATTAGGGTTAAGTGCCTTGCTCAAGGGCACATTTACGTCATTTAGCAGACGCTCTTATCCAGAGCGACTACAAATTGGTGCATTCACCCTATAGCCAGTGGGATAACCACTTTACAATTATACTTTTTTTTTTTTTTTGGGGGGGGGGGGGGGGGGGGGGGGGGTAGAAGGATTACTTTATCCTATCCCAGGTATTCCTTAAAGAGGTGGGGTTTCAAATGTCTCCGGAAGGTGGTGAGTGACTCCGCTGTCCTGGCGTCGTGAGGGAGCTTGTTCCACCATTGGGGTGCCAGAGCAGCGAACAGTTTTGACTGGGCTGAGCGGGAACTGTGCTTCCGTAGAGGTAGGGGGGCTAGCAGGCCAGAGGTGGATGAACGCAATGCCCTCGCCTGGGTGTAGGGACTGATCAGAGCCTGAAGGTACGGAGGTGCCGTTCCCCTAAAGTGGTTATTCCACTGGCTATAGGGTGAATGCACCAATTTGTAAGTCGCTCTGGATAAGAGCGTCTGCTAAATGACGTAAATGTAAATGTAAATGTGCTTCAACAAAGTACTGAGTAAAGGGTCTGAATACTTATGTAAATAAGGTATCTGTTTTTTTATTTTTAATACATTTGCAAAAATGTCTAACAACCTGTTTTCGCTTTGTCATTATGGGGTATTGTGTGTAGATTGATGATTTTTATTTATTTAATACATTTTAGAATAATGCTGTGAACAAAATGTGGAAAAGTGAAGCGGTCTGAATACTTTCCGAAGGCACTGTTTCACACCGGTTCCATTACCACACACAGGTGGCAGCTCACCTCTGGGTCCTCCACTAGAGTCACGACTCGGCCAGGCTGAAAAGAGAAGAGAGGAGCTGATTGAGCTGTAATAAATCCAACCTGTAGAGAGGTGGACAACATTGAGCTCTAATCAATCCAACCTGTAGAGAGGTGGACAACATTGAGCCTCTGTCCCCATCCAGAACCTGTAGAGAGGTGGACAACATCGAGCCTCTGTCCCCATACAGTGCAGATGCCGTAGAGCAGTCATGTAGCTGGCTGGATATCACCACTAGTCAACAGACTATTATTTAATAATAAACGTACACTACCTTCACTAGTCAGACAGACAGACAGACACACACCTTGCCTGGCACTCCCCTGTGGTCGGTGCTGCCTTGCCGGCTGAAGCCTGTGATGAAGCCGACCCGCTTCTCCTCATAGGGAAAATCCACCTTCCAGATCAGAGAGCCATACCCGAACACCCACATAGCTACCGTACCTCCTCCTCCTCCACCTGGCCTGCTAACTGTCACACCGGGGCGGTGTATAGTCACGTAGCTTGTCCTGTCAGACTTTTAGCTTTTAGCACTATATACCAGCATCTCTGCTGTTAGTAGCAGCTCCTACTGCATTCACAATGGCGCTCACTGTCGTGACTAGCTACTTCCGTCTGAAGCAACCAGCAACTCGTCACGTGATCGTCAGACAGCACTTGCTGCACAGACTTTGCTTGCCAGGCATTAGTAATCAATCATCATCAAATTCAATCTGCACTCAAAATAAAATCCAAGTTTAATCTTGACGTGCAGAGGATACAGAAGGGGTGTAAACATTATGCCGTTTCTGTATCTGAGCCATTGCAGCGTCTGTGACATGGGCAGCGCCACCGAGTAAGGTTACATGCATACAATAATGCGATTACTGTAGGTATTCGGATTAATATAATAGTTCTATTAAAACGTTTACATGCTTTGCAAGAAGAGCGATTTCCCTAATAATCCTGTTTACATTGACACACCTGAAATCAGGGTACGTAATGTCAATCTGATAAATGCAGAAAATCGCCAATCAAAAGAAATGTTCTACCACAGTGACCATGTTATTTTTGTGAAGTATGTTTGATTCTCAGTTCGGACATATAAAGTTTGTATGTGATAACTATTTCTAAAACGCATACATTCAGTTGTTCCGAACTCACTTCACTCGCGCTAAAGAGGGAAGCTTGCACTATGGGTGCTGACACGTTCCGATTAAGGTGGTTACATTTTAGTCATTTAGCAGACGCTCTTATCCAGAGCAATTAGGGTTAAGTGCCTTGCTCAAGGGCACATCGAAAGATTTTTCACCTAGTCGGCTCGGGGATTAGAACCAGCGACCTTTCGATTACTGGCACAACGCTCTTACCCACTAAGCTACCTGCCGCCCTATACGCCTAATCATTTGAAAAATTGCTCACAAAACCAGGTGTTTTAATCGGCGTATGCTTCGATTTAGTCCTTATGCCTTTTAAGATAAACAGAGTAAGGTGTTTACCTGACTATTGCATTATCCGCCTACTGCCATAATCAGTTTAATATCCAATTATTCCTGTGCATGTAAACATACTCATTGAGTATCCATTTTGAAGTAGTCAATTTTCTTCTTCATGATTGGCTGATCCCTCTTGATGACCCGGTTGGACATTACTCCAAAAGGGTCACCAGGAGGGATCAGCCAATGAAGCTGGAAGTCCCACCCAGTTGACTATGTTAAAATGGTGAAAGCCCGTGCTAATAAAGCCTTTTCCCCACTAGAGGCCTCTATCATTCTCTATGGTCCCTCGCAGTTTTGGTTCCATTTGCTCTGTTCGGTAAACGGTTTCCGTAAGGAATACACCCAGGGTGAAAACGGTACAGTGAAAGGCTTACTTGCAAGCTCTCCTCAACAGTGCAGTCCCCAGTACAAATATAAATCATAAAAAATATAACTAGTAAGTATTAAAAAGTTGTATAGCTGACATAGTGGTCCTCTGTAGCTCAGCTGGTAGAGCACGGCGCTTGTAACGCCAAGGTAGTGGGTTCGATCCCCGGGACCACCCATACTCATGACTGTAAGTCGCTTTGGATAAAAGCGTCTGCTAAATGGCATATTAATTAAAAATAAAATAATTAATAATACAATTTACTGCGGTAGAATATATACACAATAGGGTATAAATGATGAAATGCGCTATGTCAAGTAGGCTTATTCTTATTTACAATTAATAAACACGCACTCAGTTGATCAAACGATTTAAAAATACAATAATCAACGAATTAATAGTGGGAAATAAATGTTTTATATCAATAATAAATCATTGTTGAAAGGTAGAAATGTATTATGCTAAAAACAATGACATTTTCAAAGAAGAACTACAATTCCCAGAAGTCCCTTGTTTAAAGCCAACCGTAAACAGAAAGCGGAAACAATAGAGAACCACAAACACACACCCTTGCCTTGGCGATCTACTCAGGGAAATAAAATACCTTTACCTTTTAAGCAATACTATTAAAGTTGACATCTAAGAAAATACCAAGTCGACGAGTACTTAGACTAAGTTGGTCACCATGGCATTGAAAAGAATACAAAAGGTAAGATGGTTAGCTAGCATTGTGGCTAGCTGTGCTAGGCTAGCTAGCTAACTAACGTTAGCTTCATGGAACCGAACGTCATCTATCAGAAGTTGTTATTGTTTGTTAACGTTAGCTACATAATCGGTTCATTTTAAAACTAATCCTAACCACGTAGCTAGCTGTCTAGCTATAGAGTGTACACATATGCGGAAGCTATGTGTGTTGTTTCACTGGTTAACTAACACGGTCCACAATCCTAATGTTTAGCATAACATGATATCACGGTATGGCACAACGTCAGAACTAGATTTTAATGTTCCTTGTTGTCAGCCATTCACCCCCTCTCCAGGACACAGCTATTCATGCTAACTACACTTAGCTAGGTGCAGCACCTGTTCGTGTTGTAACGCTAACTAGTTAGTCTAATTTGACTTGAGGGTGTAGCTAAGGCAGGACATGATGAAGAAGGCCAATAATTATGATAACAGTCGGAGTCAAATATATCTACCAATAAAGCTGTGACTAGGGACAGGTTAAGAAACCCAGCTTTTTAGTGGATGTAAAATGCATCCGAGTATCTGACCTAGTCCACAAGGACAACTTTCAGTTTCATGTGTAACCCCTAGCACTACTTGTCTGACTTGTTTTGTCCCCTAGGAGCTTCATGACCTGCAGAGGGATCCGCCAGCACAGTGCTCCGCTGGACCCGTGGGAGAGGACTGTAAGTTTAGACAGAGGGACTCTGAGGGTAATGTACTCTATATCTGGTGAAGAGGAGAGGGACTAGGGCTGGTTGTATAGACCCAACCTAGAGGGACTAAGGCTGGTTGTATAGACCCTACCTAGAGGGACTAAGGCTGGTTGTATAGACCCTACCTAGAGGGACTAAGGCTGGTTGTATAGACCCTACCTAGAGGGACTATGGCTGGTTGTATAGACCCTACCTAGAGGGACTAAGGCTGGTTGTATAGACCCTACCTAGAGGGACTAGGGCTGGTTGTATAGACCCTACCTAGAGGGACTAAGGCTGGTTGTATAGACCCTACCTAGAGGGACTAGGGCTGGTTGTATAGACCCTACCTAGAGGGACTAAGGCTGGTTGTATAGACCCTACCTAGAGGGACTAAGGCTGGTTGTATAGACCCTACCTAGAGGGACTAAGGCTGGTTGTATAGACCCAACCTAGAGGGACTAAGGCTGGTTGTATAGACCCTACCTAGAGGGACTAAGGCTGGTTGTATAGACCCTACCTAGAGGGACTAAGGCTGGTTGTATAGACCCTACCTAGAGGGACTAGGGCTGGTTGTATAGACCCTACCTAGAGGGACTAAGGCTGGTTGTATAGACCCTACCTAGAGGGACTAGGGCTGGTTGTATAGACCCTACCTAGAGGGACTAAGGCTGGTTGTATAGACCCTACCTAGAGGGACTAAGGCTGGTTGTATAGACCCTACCTAGAGGGACTAAGGCTGGTTGTATAGACCCTACCTAGAGGGACTAAGGCTGGTTGTATAGACCCTACCTAGAGGGACTAAGGCTGGTTGTATAGACCCTACCTAGAGGGACTAAGGCTGGTTGTATAGACCCTACCTAGAGGGACTAAGGCTGGTTGTATAGACCCTACCTAGAGGGACTAAGGCTGGTTGTATAGACCCTACCTAGAGGGACTAAGGCTGGTTGTATAGACCCTACCTGGTGAAGGGGAGAGGGACTGGGGGTTGTTGCAGTCTGTACTAGACCTGGTGAAGGGGAGAGGGACTGGGGGTTGTTGCAGGCTGTACTACACCTGGTGAAGGGGAGAGGGACTGGGGGTTGTTGCAGGCTATACTTCACCTGGTGAAGGGGAGAGGGACTGGGGGTTGTTGCAGGCTGTACTACACCTGGTGAAGGGGAGAGGGACTGGGGGTTGTTGCAGGCTGTACTCCACCTGGTGAAGGGGAGAGGGACTGGGGGTTGTTGCAGGCTGTACTACACCTGGTGAAGGGGAGAGGGACTGGGGGTTGTTGCAGGCTGTACTACACCTGGTGAAGGGGAGAGGGACTGGGGGTTGTTGCAGGCTGTACTACACCTGGTGAAGGGGAGAGGGACTGGGGGTTGTTGCAGGCTATACTTCACCTGGTGAAGGGGAGAGGGACTGGGGGTTGTTGCAGGCTGTACTTCACCTGGTGAAGGGGAGAGGGACTGGGGGTTGTTGCAGGCTATACTTCACCTGGTGAAGGGGAGAGGGACTGGGGGTTGTTGCAGGCTATACTTCACCTGGTGAAGGGGAGAGGGACTGGGGGTTGTTGCAGGCTGTACTTCACCTGGTGAAGGGGAGAGGGACTGGGGGTTGTTGCAGGCTGTACTCCACCTGGTGAAGGGGAGAGGGACTGGGGGTTGTTGCAGGCTGTACTACACCTGGTGAAGGGGAGAGGGACTGGGGGTTGTTGCAGGCTATACTTCACCTGGTGAAGGGGAGAGGGACTGGGGGTTGTTGCAGGCTGTACTTCACCTGGTGAAGGGGAGAGGGACTGGGGGTTGTTGCAGGCTGTACTACACCTGGTGAAGGGGAGAGGGACTGGGGGTTGTTGCAGGCTATACTTCACCTGGTGAAGGGGAGAGGGACTGGGGGTTGTTGCAGGCTGTACTACACCTGGTGAAGGGGAGAGGGACTGGGGGTTGTTGCAGGCTATACTTCACCTGGTGAAGGGGAGAGGGACTGGGGGTTGTTGCAGGCTATACTTCACCTGGTGAAGGGGAGAGGGACTGGGGGTTGTTGCAGGCTGTACTCCACCTGGTGAAGGGGAGAGGGACTGGGGGTTGTTGCAGGCTGTACTACACCTGGTGAAGGGGAGAGGGACTGGGGGTTGTTGCAGGCTGTACTTCACCTGGTGAAGGGGAGAGGGACTGGGGGATGTTGCAGGCTGTACTACACCTGGTGAAGTGATGCTCTATAGGCCTAATACATGTTATCTTTCTATATTCCAGTGTTCCATTGGCAAGCAACTATAATGGGGCCAGTGAGTATGACTTCAAAATGATCTGTGTGGTTTAATGATTGCAACATGGGTCATCTGAACAATGGGTATTGAAATAATTTTGTTGCACATTTTCATAATTTCTAACAATGTCTATCTGTTCCTGTTATTCCTAGGGTGATAGTCCATACCAAAGTGGGGTCTTCTTTCTCACAATCCACTTCCCCACTGACTATCCCTTCAAGCCACCAAAGGTAAGAATAGATTTGTTATGGAAGTCATTACATCATTAAACTGTTGCTAAAGAATGGTCCTCATGGATAAATGGTACAT
Source organism: Coregonus lavaretus (assembly GCF_964263955.1). NCBI lineage: Eukaryota > Metazoa > Chordata > Actinopteri > Salmoniformes > Salmonidae > Coregonus > Coregonus lavaretus. The sequence goes on from NW_028164043.1 coordinate 24,076, forward strand.
AAACACAGGTCCATGTTTCTACAGGTAGCATTCACAACAAAGATTTATCATCCAAACATCAACAGTAACGGGAGCATTTGCTTGGACATCTTGCGATCCCAGTGGTCTCCAGCACTAACTGTATCAAAAGGTGAGATAACTGGGTTAGTACTTTACCAAACAAATGCTGCCACAATGTAGCTGGTTAACTGGCAGAAATGACACACCTGGTTCCATGTTAAAACATTGTTCCATCTGTTTCCATCCAACACTTGTAGAAGGTTCTATTACAACCCTCCTACAACTTGAACCTGATCATTAAATCAGAATGACCAATTATTACATTACATGACCAATCTGACTGACTGGTGATTGAATGTGAAATGGGACCATTAACTGTATCAGCTGCTGCTTCATCTGTTTTCCAGTTCTGTTGTCCATATGTTCATTGCTTTGTGACCCGAACCCGGACGACCCCCTAGTTCCAGACATAGCACAGATCTACAAACTAGACAAAGAGAAGTGAGTATATTGTTACTGTGTAAAGTGTTAGGCCTATTTCTCCAATGAGCTGCTGTAACCAAATTCTTTGAATAATGGAGGACTTATTTAGGTCATTGCAGTATATTTGAACATTCTATAGCAAATCAACAGAGATGGCACCTAGACTTTGTTTCATATTATCTTTGTATTTGTTATTTTGAGCAAAACGTGTTTATTTTGTTTCCAGATACAACAGACTAGCAAGAGATTGGACCCAGAAGTATGCAATGTAAAGGCCCTCCTGAAGATTTTTTAAAAGTCACAAAACACTGTACATTCTGGTAATAGAAAGTAAACTTAGGTGATATGGAACACATTGTACTGTCAACATTTTATCATGTGAACCAATTAACTATAGATGATTTTGTGTTTCCAGGGGGTATGCACTGCACATATGTACATTAAGGGTGAAATAGGGGAACAGATATGGGGGACAATAACTGTACATTGTTGTTCTCCCCACTTCCTGCTTTTGGGAACTTTTGTTTCTTGTCTCCTGAATAGAAGAGGAAGTCATCAGAATACTGTAGCCCACGGTTACATTCAGAATACTGTAGCCTGCTGTTAGTCATCAGACTACTGTAGCCTGCTGTTAGTCATCAGAATACTGTAGCCCACGGTTACATTCAGAATACTGTAGCCTGCTGTTAGTCATCAGACTACTGTAGCCTGCTGTTAGTCATCAGACTACTGTAGCCTGCTGTTAGTCATCAGAATACTGTAGCCTGCTGTTAGTCATCAGAATACTGTAGCCTGCTGTTAGTCATCAGACTACTGTAGCCTGCTGTTAGTCATCAGACTACTGTAGCCCACGGTTACATTCAGAATACTGTAGCCTGCTGTTAGTCATCAGACTACTGTAGCCCACGGTTACATTCAGAATACTGTAGCCTGCTGTTAGTCATCAGAATACTGTAGCCCACGGTTACATTCAGAATACTGTAGCCTGCTGTTAGTCATCAGACTACTGTAGCCTGCTGTTAGTCATCAGAATACTGTAGCCTGCTGTTAGTCATCAGACTACTGTAGCCTGCTGTTAGTCATCAGAATACTGTAGCCTGCTGTTAGTCATCAGACTACTGTAGCCTGCTGTTAGTCATCAGAATACTGTAGCCTGCTGTTAGTCATCAGACTACTGTAGCCTGCTGTTAGTCATCAGAATACTGTAGCCTGCTGTTAGTAATAAGAATACTGTAGCCTGCTGTTAGTCATCAGACTACTGTAGCCTGCTGTTAGTAATAAGAATACTGTAGCCTGCTGTTAGTCATCAGACTACTGTAGCCTGCTGTTAGTCATCAGAATACTGTAGCCTGCTGTTAGTCATCAGACTACTGTAGCCTGCTGTTAGTCATCAGAATACTGTAGCCTGCTGTTAGTCATCAGACTACTGTAGCCTGCTGTTAGTCATCAGAATACTGTAGCCTGCTGTTAGTCATCAGAATACTGTAGCCTGCTGTTAGTCATCAGACTACTGTAGCCTGCTGTTAGTCATCAGACTACTGTAGCCTGCTGTTAGTCATCAGACTACTGTAGCCTGCTGTTAGTCATCAGAATACTGTAGCCTGCTGTTCCAGTACAACATACTCATAAATGACGTAAATGTAAATACTCATGGCTCTGCTGACTGTCACCCATAAAGAGGGAAATTGAGGAATCAAACCAATTTTACTGTATTTTTTTCATTCCTTTTGTTGATTTTCTTTTAGAGATGTTTTTTATTGTATCAAACTATTCTGGACCTACTTTAGTTGTTTTAGCATTAAGTCATCAGAACTTGTATCATTAAAACATTGGTATACATACTCAGCAAATAACAGTGATTTAGGGTCTTCAATTATGGCTATGGCTTATGCTGTTTAGCACTTTGTATAGTTAAAGAACGGTAGACTTTTTATTAATGTTCATGTCTTCTAATTCACTGCTGATGGAAGCATGGAATATTGTCCTGAGAGAAGCATGAATTCCAGTTCTATTATGGGTTAAATATTCCACTCTAGTTTAAAGGCTCAACATGTTCAGTGGAGTGAATGACGCTCACACTGAGTTGAGTTGGAACTGCTGACTCCTGAAAGACACTCCCAGGGAAAAGAATGCAGGCCACTGGAGGGGAAATTCAGATGGTTACTGTCGTAGTAAATATATAATGTTATAGCTTGGTCTGACTAAAATCTTGTGCATGACCCATTTTGTGTTGGGCCTTTGTATTCAATACAATGCACAAAAGAGTCCTATCTTGTCAGCCTTATCAGCAGGTGGCTAAGGACAACACCCACGCCATAGGTCTCTCAGTTCTTCCAACTCACGAGTTCTTGCTCTGAGGACACACACACACACACACACACACACACACACACATACACACACACACACACACACGCACATACACACACATACACACACACACACACACATACACACACACACACACACACACAAAAATCCCCTTCTCTTAGGCTGAACATCTGAAGACAGAGAACCCGACTCAGAGCCAATGCAACAGTGACACTAACCTGGAGGGGACCTCGCCCAACTCATCAGGACCAATCAGAAGATCAGAACTACTAGATTCAACCTACTTCATTTTATTGTATAAAATGTCAGCACACAATGTTTCGGGGCTCTCTCAGATATCTCACTACGAGATTGACGAACGGGTCCGTGCACGCGATTCCAGATATCTTTACCTCTGAATAAACTGCCTTTTATTATACCATATCCACCCTGTCCAAAGTCTCTACTTGGTCTCAGTTCTCCAGTAAACTTGTTTTATCAACATTACTCTTCTGATCAAACAGTTGGAAAGTGTGGTGGAGGCATGCTTGCCCCCTGTTATTGGGTATGGCCAAGGGGCATTAGGCTCTTACACTAGTAGCTGATTATTAAAGATGATACTGCCGTTCCATTTTCATCCCTCAAAATGGTCATCATTTGGGAAGCTCTGATTGGACTTCTGGCAACGCCTACTCACAAGAACTATGCAATGAAACCCATGGATCAAGAACGCAGCAATGATCATTTATTTAAATGAAACCCTTAGGCCAAGAACACGGCAATTTATTGGAGTTATTCTAAAGTCACTTGCTTATTTATGGTTGACATTTCTTTTAAATTGGTTGACGTTCCCATTTGTGGTGAATGTGCTGCAGTGAATGTTAAACTACGTAAACACTGCCATGACCTTATCCCACAATGCAGCTGGATGGTGAAAGCGCGTTATCCGTGCATGGCAGGGGCAGAAGGACGTTACTGAATTAGATAGCTGTTAAACAACGAGTAGCTAGTGAGCCAGTCAGCCGGGACAGTAACGTTGTTGTCTCTGTCAGAACTATATTCTGACCGTCTAGTTGATCCAACCGGACATGGCGCCCTTCGGTCTCCTGTCTGCTGGTGCCAGCCTTTTGGCCAAGTCAGTCAGTCTCTTCTCCAACGCATCCAGTCTTGCAAGGTAACATAAGGAGCAAAACTTCCTATTGTCAAGATAGTTAGTTAGCTATGTTAGGTAGGCAGTTAGTAAGCCACCCTGTACAATTTCTCATTGGTATTTTAGATTTTTTGAAATTCATGAAGCCAATTCTGCAAAGGAATTGCTGTATTTCCAGCTATCACTCCAGGATTAGCATAATTAGAGCTAAATTAGCTAGCTAGGGTTAGGGTTATCTAACGTTAGCTTGACTGACCACATTGGTTAGATTTGGGTAAACTAGCTAGGAATGATAAGACGTGTTTTACTTCTGAATGTAGTATTGGATGATTATAGAAATGAGTCTCATATATGATTTAACTACTAACTGGCCAATAGCTTCTACCCCCAGACCATCGGGCTGCTGAATAGCGTGGGGTTCTAGATGTGATGACTAGCTTAGAAAGAATGCATTAAGGATTAAACATAAAGGGTTTGTACTGTACTGATATAAATTGTTTCTCATAACAAGCTGTGATTCATGTGAGGAACGTTAGGGGGTAGGATGAGATAAGACTTGTATTTCTCACAGACACATACACACTGCCTCTTTGTTAAACCATCATACTCAAGGATGTGTACTGCAAAAAGTGCTGACTTTCAGGATAAGTTGCAAATCAAGTAGACACCTGGCAACAGTGGAGCGCCAAGGGTCTGGGACCAGCCTGTGCGCCAACGGATTGGCTGAGTAAGTCTAAACCACGCCCAGTCTCTACCCTGATAGGCCCAGCAAGGAGCGGGAACTATCACTGTCAGGGTATTTAAAGAACAGCCTGTAACAATGGATCAGTTCTCTGTCTGCCCTGCGTGGTATTTCAGTGAGCCCGTATATGAACCATCATACTTATCATACATACATTTTGCATATAATAAATTTAGCTTGGATTGAATATCTCTTGATTATGTTTTCTCTTATTCCAATACCAGATTTGAATTACGCGATTTCTAACAATAGACACCACTAGTCATGACACAGTTGTTAGTATGTATACAGCACCAGTCAAAGGTTTGGACACATTCTCATTCAAGGGTTTTCATTTATTTCTTTACAATTTTTTACATTGTAGAATAATAGTGAAGACATCAAAACTATGAAATAACACATATGGAATCATGTAGTAACCAAAAGTGTTAATCAAATAGCCACCCCTTGCCTTGATGACAGCTTTGCACACTCTTGGCATTCTCTCAACCAGTTTCATGAGGTAGTCACCTGGAATGCATTTCAATTAACAGGTGTGCCTTCTTAAAAGTTAATTTCTGGAATTTATTTCCTTCTTAATGGGTAGACAGAAGATAGCCCTATTTGGTAAACGACCAAGTGCATATTATGGCAAGAACAGCTCAAATATGCAGAGAAACGACAGGCCATCATTACTTTAAGACATGAAGGTCAGTCAAAACTGAAAATTTCAAGAACTTTGAAAGTTTCTTCAAGTGCAATCGCAAAAACCATCAAGTGCTATGATGAAACTGGCTCTCATGAGGAGCGCCCTAGGAATGGAAGACCCAGAGTTACCTCTGCTGCAGAGGATAAGTTCATTAGAGTTACCAGCCTCAGAAATTGCAGCCCAAATAAATGCTTCACACAGTTCAAGTAACAGACATCTCAACATTAACTGTTCGGAGGGGACTGAGTGAATCAGTCCTTCATGGTCGAATTGCTGCAAAGAAACCACTACTAAAGGACACCAATAAGAAGAAGAAGAAGAAGAGACCTACTTGGGCCAAGAAACACAAGCAATGGACATTAGACCGGTGGAAATTTGTCCTTTGGTCTGGACTCCAAATTTGAGATTTTTGGTTCCAATCGGCGTGTCTTTGTGAGACGCATTGTGGGTGAACAGATGATCTCTGCATGTGTATTTCCCACCATAAAGCATGGAGGAGGAGGTGTTATGGTGTGAGGGTGCTTTGCTGACTGTCTGTGATTTGTTTAGAAT
>NW_028164043.1:32500-74028 GCF_964263955.1 Coregonus lavaretus
ACACAGACTGTCATCAGTCTACTTCCTACCAACATGGATCTAGACTACACAGACTGTCATCAGTCTACTTCCTACCAACATGGATCTAGACTACAGACTGTCATCAGTCTACTTCCTACCAACATGGATCTAGACTACATACTGTCATCAGTCTACTTCCTACCAACATGGATCTAGACTACACAGACTGTCATCAGTCTACTTCCTACCAACATGGATCTAGACTACACAGACTGTCATCAGTCTACTTCCTACCAACATGGATCTAGACTACAGACTGTCATCAGTCTACTTCCTACCAACATGGATCTAGACTACACAGACTGTCATCAGTCTACTTCCTACCAACATGGATCTAGACTACAGACTGTCATCAGTCTACTTCCTACCAACATGGATCTAGACTACACAGACTGTCATCAGTCTACTTCCTACCAACATGGATCTAGACTACACAGACTGTCATCAGTCTACTTCCTACCAACATGGATCTAGACTACAGACTGTCATCAGTCTACTTCCTACCAACATGGATCTAGACTACACAGACTGTCATGAGTCTACTTCCTACCAACATGGATCTAGACTACACAGACTGTCATCAGTCTACTTCCTACCAACATGGATCTAGACTACAGACTGTCATCAGTCTACTTCCTACCAACATGGATCTAGACTACAGACTGTCATCAGTCTACTTCCTACCAACATGGATCTAGACTACACAGACTGTCATGAGTCTACTTCCTACCAACATGGATCTAGACTACACAGACTGTCATCAGTTTACTTCCTACCAACATGGATCTAGACTACACAGACTGTCATCAGTCTACTTCCTACCAACATGGATCTAGACTACACAGACTGTCATCAGTCTACTTCCTACCAACATGGATCTAGACTACAGACTGTCATCAGTCTACTTCCTACCAACATGGATCTAGACTACAGACTGTCATCAGTCTACTTCCTACCAACATGGATCTAGACTACACAGACTGTCATCAGTCTACTTCCTACCAACATGGATCTAGACTACAGACTGTCATCAGTCTACTTCCTACCAACATGGATCTAGACTACAGACTGTCATCAGTCTACTTCCTACCAACATGTATCTAGACTACAGACTGTCATGAGTCTACTTCCTACCAACATGGATCTAGACTACACAGACTGTCATCAGTCTACTTCCTACCAACATGGATCTAGACTACAGACTGTCATCAGTCTACTTCCTACCAACATGGATCTAGACTACACAGACTGTCATCAGTCTACTTCCTACCAACATGGATCTAGACTACACAGACTGTCATCAGTCTACTTCCTACCAACATGGATCTAGACTACAGACTGTCATCAGTCTTCTTCCTACCAACATGGATCTAGACTACACAGACTGTCATTAGTCTACTTCCTACCAACATGGATCTAGACTACACAGACTGTCATCAGTCTACTTCCTACCTACATGGATCTAGACTACAGACTGTCATCAGTTTACTTCCTACCAACATGGATCTAGACTACACAGACTGTCATCAGTCTACTTCCTACCAACATGGATCTAGACTACACAGACTGTCATCAGTCTACTTCCTACCAACATGGATCTAGACTACACAGACTGTCATCAGTCTACTTCCTACCAACATGGATCTAGACTACAGACTGTCATCAGTCTACTTCCTACCAACATGGATCTAGACTACAGACTGTCATGAGTCTACTTCCTACCAACATGGATCTAGACTACACAGACTGTCATCAGTCTACTTCCTACCAACATGGATCTAGACTACACAGACAGTCATCAGTCTACTTCCTACCAACATGGATCTAGACTACACAGACTGTCATGAGTCTACTTCCTACCAACATGGATCTACTTGGCAGCGTATTTAAATAACAGAAAATAGACTAGATGTCTGACTTATAGCTTACCTGAAAAGACATATCAATATTGTTGTACTGTGGACAGACCTGTGTGGTCAATTAGCTAAATACATGTTGACTTTCCCCCACAGCCTTTTCAACAGGCGTCAGTGGTTGCCAGGGAACAGTTTAAGGTGGACCTGCAGAGGTACCAGTCCCAACTCAGCCCGGCACAGGCTGCTGCTCTGAAAGAGGAGAGGAGACGGAGGCTGGCCAAGAGGAAAGCCATCAGAAGGAAGAGGGTGAGTGATGTGCTGTCCTAGTGAATGGAATGGCTTACTGCTAAGGCCTTGTGATAGTAGTGGTGTGTTCTGATGATGTGCTGTGGGCCGTGACAGGCCCCTCCTAGTGAATGGAATGGCTTACTACTAAGGCCTTGTGATAGTAGTGGTGTGTTCTGATGATGTGCTGTGGGCCGTGACGGGCCCCTCCTAGTGAATGGAATGGCTTACTACTAAGGAATTGTGATAGTAGTGGTGTGTTCTGATGATGTGCTGTGGGCCGTGACGGGCCCCTCCTAGTGAATGGAATGGCTTACTACTAAGGCCTTGTGATAGTAGTGGTGTGTTCTGATGATGTGCTGTGGGCCGTGACGGGCCCCTCCTAGTGAATGGAATGGCTTACTACTAAGGCCTTGTGATAGTAGTGGTGTGTTTTGATGATGTGCTGTGGGCCGTGACAGGCCCCTCCTAGTGAATGGAATGGCTTACTACTAAGGCCTTGTGATAGTAGTGGTGTGTTCTGATGATGTGCTGTGGGCCGTGACGGGCCCCTCCTAGTGAATGGAATGGCTTACTACTAAGGCCTTGTGATAGTAGTGGTGTGTTCTGATGATGTGCTGTGGGCCGTGACAGGCCCCTCCTAGTGAATGGAATGGCTTACTACTAAGGCCTTGTGATAGTAGTGGTGTGTTCTGATGATGTGCTGTGGGCCGTGACAGGCCCCTCCTAGTGAATGGAATGGCTTACTACTAAGGCCTTGTGATAGTAGTGGTGTGTTCTGATGATGTGCTGTGGGCCGTGACGGGCCCCTCCTAGTGAATGGAATGGCTTACTACTAAGGCCTTGTGATAGTAGTGGTGTGTTCTGATGATGTGCTGTGGGCCGTGACAGGCCCCTCCTAGTGAATGGAATGGCTTACTACTAAGGCCTTGTGATAGTAGTGGTGTGTTCTGATGATGTGCCGCTGAAATGGTCCAGTCCTGATGACCACCATCTTCCACTTTTAGGAGTTGAACAGTCTGGGCAAACCCAAACGTCCCCGGTCGTCCTTTAACATCTACATGGCAGAACACTATGAGGAGTCCAGAGGGATTACCATGCAGGTTAGTATTGGGGAATGGTTACCATGCAGGTTAGTATTGGGGAATGGTTACCATGCAGGTTAGTATTGGGGAATGGTTACCATGCAGGTTAGTATCGGGGACTGGTTACCATGCAGGTTAGTATTGGGGAATGGTTACCATGCAGGTTAGTATTGGGGAATGGTTACCATGCAGGTTAGTATTGGGGACTGGTTACCATGCAGGTTAGTATTGGGGAATGGTTACCATGCAGGTTAGTATTGGGGAATGGTTACCATGCAGGTTAGTATTGGGGACTGGTTACCATGCAGGTTAGTATTGGGGAATGGTTACCATGCAGGTTAGTATCGGGGACTGGTTACCATGCAGGTTAGTATTGGGGAATGGTTACCATGCAGGTTAGTATTGGGGAATGGTTACCATGCAGGTTAGTATTGGGGAATGGTTACCATGCAGGTTAGTATTGGGGAATGGTTACCATGCAGGTTAGTATTGGGGAATGGTTACCATGCAGGTTAGTATCGGGGACTGGTTACCATGCAGGTTAGTATTGGGGAATGGTTACCATGCAGGTTAGTATTGGGGAATGGTTACCATGCAGGTTAGTATTGGGGAATGGTTACCATGCAGGTTAGTATTGGGGAATGGTTACCATGAAGGTTAGTATTGAGGACTGGTTACCATGCAGGTTAGTATTGGGGAATGGTTACCATGCAGGTTAGTATTGAGGACTGGTTACCATGCAGGTTAGTATTGGGGAATGGTTACCATGCAGGTTAGTATTGGGGAATGGTTACCATGCAGGTTAGTATTGGGGAATGGTTACCATGCAGGTTAGTATTGGGGACTGGTTACCATGCAGGTTAGTATTGGGGAATGGTTACCATGCAGGTTAGTATTGGGGAATGGTTACCATGCAGGTTAGTATTGGGGAATGGTTACCATGCAGGTTAGTATTGGGGACTGGTTACCATGCAGGTTAGTATTGGGGAATGGTTACCATGCAGGTTAGTATTGAGGACTGGTTACCATGCAGGTTAGTATTGGGGACTGGTTACCATGCAGGTTAGTATTGAGGACTGGTTACCATGCAGGTTAGTATTGAGGACTGGTTACCATGCAGGTTAGTATTGGGGAATGGTTACCATGCAGGTTAGTATTGGGGAATGGTTACCATGCAGGTTAGTATTGGGGAATGGTTACCATGCAGGTTAGTATTGGGGAATGGTTACCATGCAGGTTAGTATTGAGGACTGGTTACCATGCAGGTTAGTATTGGGGAATGGTTACCATGCAGGTTAGTATTGGGGACTGGTTACCATGCAGGTTAGTATTGAGGACTGGTTACCATGCAGGTTAGTATTGAGGACTGGTTACCATGCAGGTTAGTATTGGGGAATGGTTACCATGCAGGTTAGTATTGAGGACTGGTTACCATGCAGGTTAGTATTGGGGAATGGTTACCATGCAGGTTAGTATTGGGTAATGGTTACCATGCAGGTTAGTATTGAGGACTGGTTACCATGCAGGTTAGTATTGGGGAATGGTTACCATGCAGGTTAGTATTGGGGAATGGTTACCATGCAGGTTAGTATTGGGGACTGGTTACCATGCAGGTTAGTATTGGGGACTGGTTACCATGCAGGTTAGTATTGGGGACTGGTTACCATGCAGGTTAGTATTGAGGACTGGTTACCATGCAGGTTAGTATTGGGGAATGGTTACCATGCAGGTTAGTATTGAGGAATGGTTACCATGCAGGTTAGTATTGAGGAATGGTTACCATGCAGGTTAGTATTGAGGACTGGTTACCATGCAGGTTAGTATTGGGGAATGGTTACCATGCAGGTTAGTATTGGGGAATGGTTACCATGCAGGTTAGTATTCAGGAATGGTTACCATGCAGGTTAGTATTGGGGAATGGTTACCATGCAGGTTAGTATTGAGGACTGGTTACCATGCAGGTTAGTATTGGGGAATGGTTACCATGCAGGTTAGTATTGAGGATTGGTTACCATGCAGGTTAGTATTGGGGAATGGTTACCATGCAGGTTAGTATTGAGGACTGGTTACCATGCAGGTTAGTATTGGGGACTGGTTACCATGCAGGTTAGTATTGGGGAATGGTTACCATGCAGGTTAGTATTGGGGAATGGTTACCATGCAGGTTAGTATTGGGGAATGGTTACCATGCAGGTTAGTATTGGGGAATGGTTACCATGCAGGTTAGTATTGGGGAATGGTTACCATGCAGGTTAGTATTGGGGACTGGTTACCATGCAGGTTAGTATTGGGGAATGGTTACCATGCAGGTTAGTATTGGGGACTGGTTACCATGCAGGTTAGTATTGGGGAATGGTTACCATGCAGGTTAGTATTGGGGAATGGTTACCATGCAGGTTAGTATTGAGGAATGGTTACCATGCAGGTTAGTATTGGGGAATGGTTACCATGCAGGTTAGTATTGAGGACTGGTTACCATGCAGGTTAGTATTGGGGAATGGTTACCATGCAGGTTAGTATTGGGGAATGGTTACCATGCAGGTTAGTATTGAGGACTGGTTACCATGCAGGTTAGTATTGGGGAATGGTTACCATGCAGGTTAGTATTGAGGACTGGTTACCATGCAGGTTAGTATTGGGGAATGGTTACCATGCAGGTTAGTATTGAGGACTGGTTACCATGCAGGTTAGTATTGGGGAATGGTTACCATGCAGGTTAGTATTGGGGAATGGTTACCATGCAGGTTAGTATTGGGGAATGGTTACCATGCAGGTTAGTATTGAGGACTGGTTACCATGCAGGTTAGTATTGGGGAATGGTTACCATGCAGGTTAGTATTGGGGAATGGTTACCATGCAGGTTAGTATTGGGGAATGGTTACCATGCAGGTTAGTATTGGGGACTGGTTACCATGCAGGTTAGTATTGAGGAATGGTTACCATGCAGGTTAGTATTGGGGAATGGTTACCATGCAGGTTAGTATTGAGGACTGGTTACCATGCAGGTTAGTATTGAGGACTGGTTACCATGCAGGTTAGTATTGGGGAATGGTTACCATGCAGGTTAGTATTGGGGAATGGTTACCATGCAGGTTAGTATTGAGGAATGGTTACCATGCAGGTTAGTATTGGGGACTGGTTACCATGCAGGTTAGTATTGGGGAATGGTTACCATGCAGGTTAGTATTGGGGAATGGTTACCATGCAGGTTAGTATTGAGGAATGGTTACCATGCAGGTTAGTATTGGGGAATGGTTACCATGCAGGTTAGTATTGAGGACTGGTTACCATGCAGGTTAGTATTGGGGAATGGTTACCATGCAGGTTAGTATTGGGGACTGGTTACCATGCAGGTTAGTATTGAGGACTGGTTACCATGCAGGTTAGTATTGGGGAATGGTTACCATGCAGGTTAGTATTGAGGACTGGTTACCATGCAGGTTAGTATTGGGGAATGGTTACCATGCAGGTTAGTATTGAGGACTGGTTACCATGCAGGTTAGTATTGAGGACTGGTTACCATGCAGGTTAGTATTGGGGAATGGTTACCATGCAGGTTAGTATTGAGGATTGGTTACCATGCAGGTTAGTATTGAGGACTGGTTACCATGCAGGTTAGTATTGGGGAATGGTTACCATGCAGGTTAGTATTGGGGAATGGTTACCATGCAGGTTAGTATTGAGGACTGGTTACCATGCAGGTTAGTATTGGGGACTGGTTACCATGCAGGTTAGTATTGAGGAATGGTTACCATGCAGGTTAGTATTGGGGAATGGTTACCATGCAGGTTAGTATTGGGGAATGGTTACCATGCAGGTTAGTATTGGGGAATGGTTACCATGCAGGTTAGTATTGGGGAATGGTTACCATGCAGGTTAGTATTGGGGAATGGTTACCATGCAGGTTAGTATTGAGGACTGGTTACCATGCAGGTTAGTATTGGGGAATGGTTACCATGCAGGTTAGTATTGGGGACTGGTTACCATGCAGGTTAGTATTGGGGAATGGTTACCATGCAGGTTAGTATTGGGGAATGGTTACCATGCAGGTTAGTATTGAGGAATGGTTACCATGCAGGTTAGTATTGGGGAATGGTTACCATGCAGGTTAGTATTGAGGACTGGTTACCATGCAGGTTAGTATTGGGGAATGGTTACCATGCAGGTTAGTATTGGGGAATGGTTACCATGCAGGTTAGTATTGAGGACTGGTTACCATGCAGGTTAGTATTGGGGAATGGTTACCATGCAGGTTAGTATTGAGGACTGGTTACCATGCAGGTTAGTATTGGGGAATGGTTACCATGCAGGTTAGTATTGAGGACTGGTTACCATGCAGGTTACTATTGGGGAATGGTTACCATGCAGGTTAGTATTGGGGAATGGTTACCATGCAGGTTAGTATTGGGGAATGGTTACCATGCAGGTTAGTATTGAGGACTGGTTACCATGCAGGTTAGTATTGGGGAATGGTTACCATGCAGGTTAGTATTGGGGAATGGTTACCATGCAGGTTAGTATTGGGGAATGGTTACCATGCAGGTTAGTATTGGGGACTGGTTACCATGCAGGTTAGTATTGAGGAATGGTTACCATGCAGGTTAGTATTGGGGAATGGTTACCATGCAGGTTAGTATTGAGGACTGGTTACCATGCAGGTTAGTATTGAGGACTGGTTACCATGCAGGTTAGTATTGGGGAATGGTTACCATGCAGGTTAGTATTGGGGAATGGTTACCATGCAGGTTAGTATTGAGGAATGGTTACCATGCAGGTTAGTATTGGGGACTGGTTACCATGCAGGTTAGTATTGGGGACTGGTTACCATGCAGGTTAGTATTGGGGAATTGTTACCATGCAGGTTAGTATTGGGGAATGGTTACCATGCAGGTTAGTATTGAGGACTGGTTACCATGCAGGTTAGTATTGGGGAATGGTTACCATGCAGGTTAGTATTGGGGAATGGTTACCATGCAGGTTAGTATTGAGGAATGGTTACCATGCAGGTTAGTATTGGGGACTGGTTACCATGCAGGTTAGTATTGGGGAATGGTTACCATGCAGGTTAGTATTGAGGAATGGTTACCATGCAGGTTAGTATTGAGGAATGGTTACCATGCAGGTTAGTATTGGGGACTGGTTACCATGCAGGTTAGTATTGAGGAATGGTTACCATGCAGGTTAGTATTGATACCATGCAGGTTAGTATTGAGGACTGGTTACCATGCAGGTTAGTATTGAGGACTGGTTACCATGCAGGTTAGTATTGAGGACTGGTTACCATGCAGGTTAGTATTGAGGAATGGTTACCATGCAGGTTAGTATTGATACCATGCAGGTTAGTATTGAGGACTGGTTACCATGCAGGTTAGTATTGGGGAATGGTTACCATGCAGGTTAGTATTGGGGAATGGTTACCATGCAGGTTAGTATTGGGGAATGGTTACCATGCAGGTTAGTATTGAGGACTGGTTACCATGCAGGTTAGTATTGAGGAATGGTTACCATGCAGGTTAGTATTGGGGAATGGTTACCATGCAGGTTAGTATTGAGGACTGGTTACCATGCAGGTTAGTATTGAGGAATGGTTACCATGCAGGTCAGTATTGGGGAATGGTTACCATGCAGGTTAGTATTGGGGAATGGTTACCATGCAGGTTAGTATTGGGGAATGGTTACCATGAAGGTTAGTATTGAGGACTGGTTACCATGCAGGTTAGTATTGGGGAATGGTTACCATGCAGGTTAGTATTGAGGACTGGTTACCATGCAGGTTAGTATTGAGGACTGGTTACCATGCAGGTTAGTATTGAGGACTGGTTACCATGAAGGTTAGTATTGAGGACTGGTTACCATGCAGGTTAGTATTGGGGAATGGTTACCATGCAGGTTAGTATTGAGGACTGGTTACCATGCAGGTTAGTATTGGGGAATGGTTACCATGCAGGTTAGTATTGGGGAATGGTTACCATGCAGGTTAGTATTGGGGAATGGTTACCATGCAGGTTAGTATTGGGGACTGGTTACCATGCAGGTTAGTATTGGGGAATGGTTACCATGCAGGTTAGTATTGGGGAATGGTTACCATGCAGGTTAGTATTGGGGACTGGTTACCATGCAGGTTATTATTGGGGACTGGTTACCATGCAGGTTAGTATTGGGGAATGGTTACCATGCAGGTTAGTATTGGGGAATGGTTACCATGCAGGTTAGTATTGGGGAATGGTTACCATGCAGGTTAGTATTGGGGAATGGTTACCATGCAGGTTAGTATTGGTGAATGGTTACCATGCAGGTTAGTATTGGGGAATGGTTACCATGCAGGTTAGTATTGGGGAATGGTTACCATGCAGGTTAGTATTGAGGAATGGTTACCATGCAGGTTAGTATTGAGGACTGGTTACCATGCAGGTTAGTATTGAGGACTGGTTACCATGCAGGTTAGTATTGGGGAATGGTTACCATGCAGGTTAGTATTGGGGAATGGTTACCATGCAGGTTAGTATTGGGGAATGGTTACCATGCAGGTTAGTATTGGGGAATGGTTACCATGCAGGTTAGTATTCGGGAATGGTTACCATGCAGGTTAGTATTGGGGAATGGTTACCATGCAGGTTAGTATTGAGGAATGGTTACCATGCAGGTTAGTATTGGGGAATGGTTACCATGCAGGTTAGTATTGGGGAATGGTTACCATGCAGGTTAGTATTGGGGAATGGTTACCATGCAGGTTAGTATTGGGGAATGGTTACCATGCAGGTTAGTATTGGGGAATGGTTACCATGCAGGTTAGTATTGGGGAATGTTTACCATGCAGGTTAGTATTGGGGAATGGTTACCATGCAGGTTAGTATTGGGGAATGGTTACCATGCAGGTTAGTATTGGGGAATGGTTACCATGCAGGTTAGTATTGGGGAATGGTTACCATGCAGGTTAGTATTGGGGAATGGTTACCATGCAGGTTAGTATTGGCGAATGGTTACCATGCAGTTTAGTATTGGGGAATGGTTACCATGCAGGTTAGTATTGAGGACTGGTTACCATGCAGGTTAGTATTGAGGACTGGTTACCATGCAGGTTAGTATTGGGGAATGGTTACCATGCAGGTTAGTATTGAGGACTGGTTACCATGCAGGTTAGTATTGAGGAATGGTTACCATGCAGGTTAGTATTGGGGACTGGTTACCATGCAGGTTAGTATTGAGGAATGGTTACCATGCAGGTTAGTATTGAGGACTGGTTACCATGCAGGTTAGTATTGAGGACTGGTTACCATGCAGGTTAGTATTGGGGAATGGTTACCATGCAGGTTAGTATTGGGGAATGGTTACCATGCAGGTTAGTATTGGGGAATGGTTACCATGCAGGTTAGTATTGAGGACTGGTTACCATGCAGGTTAGTATTGAGGACTGGTTACCATGCAGGTTAGTATTGGGGAATGGTTACCATGCAGGTTAGTATTGGGGAATGGTTACCATGCAGGTTAGTATTGGGGAATGGTTACCATGCAGGTTAGTATTGGGGAATGGTTACCATGCAGGTTAGTATTGAGGACTGGTTACCATGCAGGTTAGTATTGGGGAATGGTTACCATGCAGGTTAGAATCAGTGTTGAGTTATCAAATACTTTTTCATGGGTTCTGAGGCAATGGAATGGAAATATAATGTTCTTTAACATATTACATATTAACCATCTCTTTAATGGTGGTATAATGTAATGGAAATGTAATTGTATAACGCTTTCACCTGTTATAATGCTGCTATAATGCTGTCACCTGTTATAATGCTGCTGTCACCTGTTATAATGCTGCTGTCACATGTTATAATGCTTCTGTCACCTGTTATAATGCTGCTGTAACGCTGTCACCTGTTATAATGCTACTGTCACCTGTTATAATGCTTCTGTCACCTGTTATAATGCTGCTGTCACCTGTTATAATGCTGCTGTCACCTGTTATAATGCTGCTATAACGCTGTCACCTGTTATAATGCTGCTATAACGCTGTCACCTGTTATAATGCTGCTGTCACCTGTTATAATGCTGCTGTCACCTGTTATAATGCTGCTATAACGCTGTCACCTGTTATAATGCTGCTGTCACCTGTTATAATGCTGCTATAACGCTGTCACCTGTTATAATGCTGCTGTCACCTGTTATAATGCTGCTGTCACCTGTTATAATGCTGCTGTCACCTGTCATAATGCTGCTGTCACCTGTTATAATGCTGCTGTCACCTGTTATAATGCTGCTGTAACGCTGTCACCTGTTATAATGCTGCTGTCACCTGTTATAATGCTGCTGTCACCTGTTATAATGCTGCTATAATGCTGTCACCTGTTATAATGCTGCTGTCACCTGTTATAATGCTGCTGTCACCTGTTATAATGCTGCTGTCACCTGTCATAATGCTGCTGTCACCTGTTATAATGCTGCTGTCACCTGTCATAATGCTGCTGTCACCTGTCATAATGCTGCTATAACGCTGTCACCTGTTATAATGCTGCTGTCACCTGTTATAATGCTGCTGTCACCTGTTATAATGCTGCTGTAACGCTGTCACCTGTTATAATGCTGCTGTCACCTGTTATAATGCTGCTGTCACCTGTTATAATGCTGCTATAACGCTGTCACCTGTTATAATGCTGCTGTCACCTGTTATAATGCTGCTATAACGGTGTCACCTGTTTATAATGCTGCTGTCACCTGTTTGCCCTCAGGGCAAGATGAAGATGCTGCGGGAGGAGTGGACCAAACTGTCAACTTCACAGAAACAAGTAGGTCTAATGAAGTGTTTGATATACAGTACATTCGGAAAGTATTCAGACCCATTTTTCCACATTTTGTTCAGTTTCAGCCTGATTCTAAAATGGATTAAATCGTATTTTCCCTCATCAATCTACACACAGTACCCCATAATGACAAAGCAAAAACAGGATTGTAGAAATGTTAGCAATTTTTATTTAATTTTTTAACCCCCCACATTTACAGAAGTATTCAGACCCTTTACTCAGTACTTTGTTGAAGCACTTTGACAGTGTTTACAGCCTCAAGTCTTCTTTGGTATGATGCTACAAGCTTGGCACACCTGTATTTGGGGAGTTTCTATTTTCAGGTCTCTCCAGAGATATTCGATCGGGCTCTGGCTGGGCCACTCAAGGACGTTCAGAGACTTGTCCCGAAGCCACTCCTGCGTTGTCTTGGCTGTGTGCTTAGGGTCGTTGTCCTGTTGGAAGGTGAACCTTCGCCCCAGTCTGAGGTCTTGAGCGCTCTGGAGCAGGGTTTCATCAAGGATCTCTCTGTACTTTGCTCCGTTCATCTTTCCCTCGATCCTGACCCAGTCCCTGTCCCAGTCCCTGCCGCTGAAAAACATCCCCACAGCATGATGCTACCACCACCATGCTTCACCGTGTGGATGGTGCCAGGTTTCCCCCAGATGTGACGCTTGGCATTCAGGCCAAAGAGTTCAATCTTGGTTAAAGGCCTGATTGGTGGAGTGCTGCAGAGATGGTTGTCCTTCTGGAAGGTTCTTCCATCTCCACAGAGGAACTCTGGAGCTCTGTCAGAGTGACCATCGGGTTCTTGGTCACCTCCCTGACCAACGCCCTTCTCCCCCGATTGCTCAGTTTGGCCGGGCGGCCAGCTCTAGGAAGAGTCTTGGTGGCTCCAAACTTCTTCCATTTAAGAATGATGGAGGCCACTGTGTTCTTGGGGACCTTCAATGCTGTTGAAACCTTTTGGTACCCTTCCCCAGATCTGTGCCTCGACACAATCCTGTCCCGGAGCTCTACGGACAATTCCTTCGACCTCATGGCTTGTTTTTTAAAATATAAATATGGTGGTGGTGTAGATGTAGTTGTATAAATATGGCTGTGTAAGGGCTATTTTACCAAGAAGGAGAGTGATGGAGTGCTGCATCAGATGACCTGGCCTCCACAATCCCCCGACCTCAACCCAATTGAGATGGTTTGGGATGAGTCGGACGGCAGAGTGAAGGAAAAGCAGCCAACAAGAGCTCAGCAAATGTGGAAACTCCTTCAAGACTGTTGAAAAGCATTCCAGGTGAAGCTGGCTGAGAGAATGCCAAGAGTGTGCAAAGCTGTCATCAAGGCAAAGGGTGGCTATTTGAAGAATCTCAATTTGTTTAACACTTATGATTCCATATGTGTTATTTCATAGTTTTGATGTCCAGTATTATTCTACAATATAGAAAATAGTAAAAATAAAGAAAATGTATGGTATATAGTGACTGGTTCTGTAGGTGTGGTATATAGTGACTGGTTCTGTAGGTGTGGTATATAGTGACTGGTTCTGTAGGTGTGGTATATATGTTCTACATCAAAATGCAGACTGACACAATATAGTCCCAACTTCTACTTGGCCAGCTGATGAAAGTTTGCACCTGTTCAGATTTCTGTGATGCTGTGTTTCTCTGCTGGCATCTGTCACATGCAGCACCATTCACGGCGAAGGAAGTACGTCACGTCCAGCTTTCAGTGCGGGAAAACTGAATTGACCTTCAAAGATTCTCTCCTATCCGCACCACATCAGAAGATAGTTGGAAAGAGGAGGAGATGGATGGATTCTCTCCTATCCGCACCACATCAGAAGATAGTTGGAAAGAGGAGGAGATGGATGGATTCTCTCCTATCCGCACCACATCAGAAGATGGTTGGAAAGAGGAGGAGATGGATGGATTCTCTCCTATCCGCACCACATCAGAAGATGGTTGGAAAGAGGAGGAGATGGATGTATCCAGTATAATAGACGTTAGAAAAACAAAGTCATATAATCACTAGTTAACACTCCCGCTGGATGGATCCCCATTAGTTCCTGCCAAGGCAGCAGCTACTCTTCCTGGGGTTTATTATGGATCCCCATTAGTTCCTGCCAAGGCAGCAGCTACTCTTCCTGGGGTTTATTATGGATCCCCATTAGTTCCTGCCAAGGCAGCAGCTACTCTTCCTGGGGTTTATTATGGATCCCCATTAGTTCCTGCCAAGGCAGCAGCTACTCTTCCTGGGGTTTATTATGGATCCCCATTAGTTCCTGCCAAGGCAGCAGCTACTCTTCCTGGGGTTTATTAAGGATCCCCATTAGTTCCTGCCAAGGCAGCAGCTACTCTTCCTGGGGTTTATTATGGATCCCCATTAGTTCCTGCCAAGGCAGCAGCTACTCTTCCTGGGGTTTATTATGGATCCCCATTAGTTCCTGCCAAGGCAGCAGCTACTCTTCCTGGGGTTTATTATGGATCCCCATTAGTTCCTGCCAAGGCAGCAGCTACTCTTCCTGGGGTTTATTATGGATCCCCATTAGTTCCTGCCAAGGCAGCAGCTACTCTTCCTGGGGTTTATTATGGATCCCCATTAGTTCCTGCCAAGGCAGCAGCTACTCTTCCTGGGGTTTATTGTGGATCCCCATTAGTTCCTGCCAAGGCAGCAGCTACTCTTCCTGGGGTCCAGCAAAATTAAGGCAGTTATACATTTTAAAAACATGAATACATTCATAACAGATTTCACAACATATTAAGTGTGTACCCTCTGGCCTCTACTCTACTACCACATATCAATAACACAAAATCCATGTGTGTGTATAGTGCGTATGTTATCGTATGTATGCACACAGCTGACGGACTGTGATGTTATGTTTCAGGTTTACATGCAGCTGGCGGAGGATGACAAGGTGCGCTATAAAAATGAGATAAAGTCATGGGAGGAACACATGATGGATATCGGACGGGAGGACCTGATCAGACGGAAAGAGACCCGCAAGAAGAAAACCGCCACTAAAGGAGGCAAAAAGAAATCCAAAGTGAAAGTGGTGGAAACCAAAGCTGCAGGAGCGACTACAGCGAGGAGCAGGAAAAAGGCTTGAGTTGTTCTGGAGAGGAAGGGTTCTGTTAGAAAGGCAAGTTACCGTCCCAAATAAAAGTCATTTTGTTTCAGTTATCAGTTGTAAATAATCATAGTGTCCTATCAATGCTCGTAGCACCTCCAACTGTGAAAGAACCTTCAAGGCATCAGTCTGGGAAAGATCAGGAAACATTAACATTCTCAGTTTCTGCAGAATTATGAGAATTGACTTTGCTTTATTGTAAACTATCATTAAAGCAGTGTTCTTTCTAGTATGAAAATATGAATTATGTTGAAGTTAAGTTCCTGTCATCAGGGCCACGTTCTGTATATGACATCCTGTACAGGCTAGTCTATACTAGATACAGGGCCAGGTTCTGTATATGCTGTCTCTATACATGACATCCTGTACAGGCTAGTCTATACTAGATACAGGGCCAGGTTCTGTATATGCTGTCTCTATACGTGACATCCTGTACAGGCTAGTCTATACTAGATACAGGGCCAGGTTCTGTATATGCTGTCTCTATATGTGACATCCTGTACAGGCTAGTCTATACTAGATACAGGGCCAGGTTCTGTATATGCTGTCTCTATATGTGACATCCTGTACAGGCTAGTCTATACTAGATACAGGGCCAGGTTCTGTATATGCTGTCTCTATATGTGACATCCTGTACAGGCTAGTCTATACTAGATACAGGGCCAGGTTCTGTATATGCTGTCTCTATATGTGACATCCTGTACAGGCTAGTCTATACTAGATACAGGGCCAGGTTCTGTATATGCTGTCTCTATATGTGACATCCTGTACAGGCTAGTCTATACTAGATACAGGGCCAGGTTCTGTATATGCTGTCTCTATATGTGACATCCTGTACAGGCTAGTCTATACTAGATACAGGGCCAGGTTCTGTATATGCTGTCTCTATATGTGACATCCTGTACAGGCTAGTCTATACTAGATACAGGGCCAGGTTCTGTATATGCTGTCTCTATATGTGACATCCTGTACAGGCTAGTCTATACTAGATACAGGGCCAGGTTCTGTATATGCTGTCTCTATATGTGACATCCTGTACAGGCTAGTCTATACTAGATACAGGGCCAGGTTCTGTATATGCTGTCTCTATACATGACATCCTGTACAGGCTAGTCTATACTAGATACAGGGCCAGGTTCTGTATATGCTGTCTCTATATGTGACATCCTGTACAGGCTAGTCTATACTAGATACAGGGCCAGGTTCTGTATATGCTGTCTCTATATGTGACATCCTGTACAGGCTAGTCTATACTAGATACAGGGCCAGGTTCTGTATATGCTGTCTCTATACATGACATCCTGTACAGGCTAGTCTATACTAGATACAGGGCCAGGTTCTGTATATGCTGTCTCTATACATGACATCCTGTACAGGCTAGTCTATACTAGATACAGGGCCAGGTTCTGTATATGCTGTCTCTATATGTGACATCCTGTACAGGCTAGTCTATACTAGATACAGGGCCAGGTTCTGTATATGCTGTCTCTATATGTGACATCCTGTACAGGCTAGTCTATACTAGATACAGGGCCAGGTTCTGTATATGCTGTCTCTATATGTGACATCCTGTACAGGCTAGTCTATACTAGATACAGGGCCAGGTTCTGTATATGCTGTCTCTATATGTGACATCCTGTACAGGCTAGTCTATACTAGATACAGGGCCAGGTTCTGTATATGCTGTCTCTATATGTGACATCCTGTACAGGCTAGTCTATACTAGATACAGGGCCAGGTTCTGTATATGCTGTCTCTATATGTGACATCCTGTACAGGCTAGTCTATACTAGATACAGGGCCAGGTTCTGTATATGCTGTCTCTATATGTGACATCCTGTACAGGCTAGTCTATACTAGATACAGGGCCAGGTTCTGTATATGCTGTCTCTATATGTGACATCCTGTACAGGCTAGTCTATACTAGATACAGGGCCAGGTTCTGTATATGCTGTCTCTATATGTGACATCCTGTACAGGCTAGTCTATACTAGATACAGGGCCAGGTTCTGTATATGCTGTCTCTATACATGACATCCTGTACAGGCTAGTCTATACTAGATACAGGGCCAGGTTCTGTATATGCTGTCTCTATATGTGACATCCTGTACAGGCTAGTCTATACTAGATACAGGGCCAGGTTCTGTATATGCTGTCTCTATATGTGACATCCTGTACAGGCTAGTCTATACTAGATACAGGGCCAGGTTCTGTATATGCTGTCTCTATATGTGACATCCTGTACAGGCTAGTCTATACTAGATACAGGGCCAGGTTCTGTATATGCTGTCTCTATATGTGACATCCTGTACAGGCTAGTCTATACTAGATACAGGGCCAGGTTCTGTATATGCTGTCTCTATATGTGACATCCTGTACAGGCTAGTCTATACTAGATACAGGGCCAGGTTCTGTATATGCTGTCTCTATATGTGACATCCTGTACAGGCTAGTCTATACTAGATACAGGGCCAGGTTCTGTATATGCTGTCTCTATATGTGACATCCTGTACAGGCTAGTCTATACTAGATACAGGGCCAGGTTCTGTATATGCTGTCTCTATATGTGACATCCTGTACAGGCTAGTCTATACTAGATACAGGGCCAGGTTCTGTATATGCTGTCTCTATATGTGACATCCTGTACAGGCTAGTCTATACTAGATACAGGGCCAGGTTCTGTATATGCTGTCTCTATATGTGACATCCTGTACAGGCTAGTCTATACTAGATACAGGGCCAGGTTCTGTATATGCTGTCTCTATATGTGACATCCTGTACAGGCTAGTCTATACTAGATACAGGGCCAGGTTCTGTATATGCTGTCTCTATATGTGACATCCTGTACAGGCTAGTCTATACTAGATACAGGGCCAGGTTCTGTATATGCTGTCTCTATATGTGACATCCTGTACAGGCTAGTCTATACTAGATACAGGGCCAGGTTCTGTATATGCTGTCTCTATATGTGACATCCTGTACAGGCTAGTCTATCCTAGATAGTCTTTGTTAAGAGACTTGCCGGCTGAAGAACAAGACAGCGTTGACATACCAGTTACAAGTTACTTTGCTTGTAGAATGTATTAGTGTTTTCCTGCGTAAAAGTTGCCTCATGTTTTGTATCTAATCTTTTATTAAATAAACATTTACATACATTTTCAAAATAAATGACACTTCATATACACCATGTTTATACAGTGAAAACAAATTGGGGGGAAATCGACCAAGGTACATAAGAAACGCTGTATGATGAAAGTAAACTATGTACAATATCTACACATTAATGCTCACATTTTATAATACAACTGTGTACAATATCTACACATTGATGCTGAAAAAGGTGAGTTAGAGATGTGCTGATTGGTGAGGTGATGGCTCCTGTAGCAGAGTTAGAGATGTGCTGATTGGTGAGGTGATGGCTCCTGTAGCAGAGTTAGAGATGTGCTGATTGGTGAGGTGATGGCTCCTGTAGCAGAGTTAGAGATGTGCTGATTGGTGAGGTGATGGCTCCTGTAGCAGAGTTAGAGATGTGCTGATTGGTGAGGTGATGGCTCCTGTAGCAGAGTTAGAGATGTGCTGATTGGTGAGGTGATGGCTCCTGTAGCAGAGTTAGAGATGTGCTGATTGGTGAGGTGATGGCTCCTGTAGCAGAGTTAGAGATGTGCTGATTGGTAAGGTGATGTCTCCTGTAGCAGAGTTAGAGATGTGCTGATTGGTAAGGTGATGGCTCCTGTAGCAGAGTTAGAGATGTGCTGATTGGTGAGGTGATGGCTCCTGTAGCAGAGTTAGAGATGTGCTGATTGGTGAGGTGATGGCTCCTGTAGCAGAGTTAGAGATGTGCTGATTGGTAAGGTGATGGCTCCTGTAGCAGAGTTAGAGATGTGCTGATTGGTGAGGTGATGGCTCCTGTAGCAGAGTTAGAGATGTGCTGATTGGTAAGGTGATGGCTCCTGTAGCAGAGTTAGAGATGTGCTGATTGGTGAGGTGATGGCTCCTGTAGCAGAGTTAGAGATGTGCTGATTGGTAAGGTGATGGCTCCTGTAGCAGAGTTAGAGATGTGCTGATTGGTAAGGTAATGGCTCCTGTAGCAGAGTTAGAGATGTGCTGATTGGTGAGGTGATGGCTCCTGTAGCAGAGTTAGAGATGTGCTGATTGGTAAGGTGATGTCTCCTGTAGCAGAGTTAGAGATGTGCTGATTGGTAAGTTGATGGCTCCTGTAGCAGAGTTAGAGATGTGCTGATTGGCAAGGTGATGGCTCCTGTAGCAGAGTTAGAGATGTGCTGATTGGTGAGGTGATGTCTCCTGTAGCAGAGTTAGAGATGTGCTGATTGGTGAGGTGATGTCTCCTGTAGCAGAGTTAGAGATGTGCTGATTGGTAAGGTGATGGCTCCTGTAGCAGAGTTAGAGATGTGCTGATTGGTAAGGTGATGGCTCCTGTAGCAGAGTTAGAGATGTGCTGATTGGTAAGGTGATGGCTCCTGTAGCAGAGTTAGAGATGTGCTGATTGGTGAGGTGATGGCTCCTGTAGCAGAGTTAGAGATGTGCTGATTGGTGAGGTGATGGCTCCTGTAGCAGAGTTAGAGATGTGCTGATTGGTAAGGTGATGGCTCCTGTAGCAGAGTTAGAGATGTGCTGATTGGTAAGGTGATGGCTCCTGTAGCAGAGTTAGAGATGTGCTGATTGGTAAGGTGATGGCTCCTGTAGCAGAGTTAGAGATGTGCTGATTGGTGAGGTGATGGCTCCTGTAGCAGAGTTAGAGATGTGCTGATTGGTAAGGTGATGGCTCCTGTAGCAGAGTTAGAGATGTGCTGATTGGTGAGGTGATGGCTCCTGTAGCAGAGTTAGAGATGTGCTGATTGGTGAGGTGATGGCTCCTGTAGCAGAGTTAGAGATGTGCTGATTGGTGAGGTGATGGCTCCTGTAGCAGAGTTAGAGATGTGCTGATTGGTGAGGTGATGGCTCCTGTAGCAGAGTTAGAGATGTGCTGATTGGTAAGGTGATGGCTCCTGTAGCAGAGTTAGAGATGTGCTGATTGGTGAGGTGATGGCTCCTGTAGCAGAGTTAGAGATGTGCTGATTGGTGAGGTGATGGCTCCTGTAGCAGAGTTAGAGATGTGCTGATTGGTGAGGTGATGGCTCCTGTAGCAGAGTTAGAGATGTGCTGATTGGTAAGGTGATGGCTCCTGTAGCAGAGTTAGAGATGTGCTGATTGGTAAGGTGATGGCTCCTGTAGCAGAGTTAGAGATGTGCTGATTGGTAAGGTGATGGCTCCTGTAGCAGAGTTAGAGATGTGCTGATTGGTGAGGTGATGGCTCCTGTAGCAGAGTTAGAGATGTGCTGATTGGTGAGGTGATGGCTCCTGTAGCAGAGCCTGGAAGTCTGGAGAGCAGACCAGCTTGTGCTTGACGTTCCCCAGGATCCTCATGTCTCCAGTCAGGCCCTCAGACAGACGCACAGACACCAGCTGCTGTGGGAGAAATAATACGTTAGTTTCCCCCCTAGGTGATTTAACCCCTTATTGTCTGAACCTAAACCATTATTGTCTGGACAGTGATAGAGGACTACGTGGTTCTTTAGGATGAAACAGGAGAACTAGACCGTTAGGGGAAGGCCTCTCCCTCTGAGACGTCCATAGTGATGTCTCCCAACACCATCTAACCCTGTCCTGGGTAACTATTATATTAACCTACCTGTAGGAAGGGGAAGGCCTCTCCCTCTGAGATGTCCATAGTGATGTCTCCCAACACCATCTAACCCTGTCCTGGGTAACTATTATATTAACCTACCTGTAGGAAGGGGAAGGCCTCTCCCTCTGAGATGTCCATAGTGATGTCTCCCAACACCATCTAACCCTGTCCTGGGTAACTATTATATTAACCTACCTGTAGGAAGGGGAAGGCCTCTCCCTCTGAGATGTCCATAGTGATGTCTCCCAACACCATCTAACCCTGTCCTGGGTAACTATTATATTAACCTACCTGTAGGAAGGGGAAGGCCTCTCCCTCTGAGATGTCCATAGTGATGTCTCCCAACACCATCTAACCCTGTCCTGGGTAACTATTATATTAACCTACCTGTAGGAAGGGGAAGGCCTCTCCCTCTGAGATGTCCATAGTGATGTCTCCCAACACCATCTAACCCTGTCCTGGGTAACTATTATATTAACCTACCTGTAGGAAAGAGAAGGCGGCTCCCTCAGAGACGTCCATAGTGATGTCTCCCAGCAGCAGCTGCACCTTGCCAGACTTCCTGATCTGTAGTTTACCCAGAAACCCCTCTGTGAACTCTGACAGGACAGGAACGTCTTTACCAGCAGGGTCCTGAGGAAGAACATGGCCTTTAGGGTTGAGGTTAGGGTTAGGAGAACTCTTACCGGATTGGAACGCTATCTCCAGCAGGGTCCTGAGGAAGAACATGGCCTTTAGGGTTGAGGTTAGGGTTAGGAGAACTCTGACCGGATTGGAACGCTATCTCCAGCAGGGTCCTGAGGAAGAACATGGCCTTTAGGGTTGAGGTTAGGGTTAGGAGAACTCTGACCGGATTGGAACGCTATCTCCAGCAGGGTCCTGAGGAAGAACATGGCCTTTAGGGTTGAGGTTAGGGTTAGGAGAACTCTGACCGGATTGGAACGCTATCTCCAGCAGGGTCCTGAGGAGCAACATGGCCGTTTACTCAGATGGTTTTTTCATTCTCTGTTAGAATGAAGTGGCTGATAGAAAATAAGGAGAGAATATGTGGTCTTTACTCACTGGTGCTTTAATGTGAGAGGAGCGCTTGCCATCGGACTTGGAGTCTTTTTTAGCATTTTTCTCTGGGGCTATGATTGGCTGGCCGGGGGCTGTGGTTGGCTGGCTCGGGGCGGATGCTGTGGTTGGCTGGCCAGGGATAGTATCAGGTAGCTGGATGAACAGCAACTCTTCTGTCTCTGAAACCGTCAGCTGGTGGAAGAGCTCTGCTACAGAGGGCTGGTCTGGGCTCAGGACCCCCTGGCCTGGTCCGTACTGAAGGGTCTGGTCTGGGCTCAGGACCCCCTGGCCTGGTCCGTACTGAAGGGTCTGGTCTGGGCTCAGGACCCCCTGGCCTGGTCCGTACTGAGGGGGCTGGTCTGGGCTCAGGACCCCCTGGACTGGTCCGTACCGAGGGGTCTGGTCTGGGCTCAGGACCCCCTGGCCTGGTCCGTACTGAAGGGTCTGGTCTGGGCTCAGGACCCCCTGGCCTGGTCCGTACCGAAGGGGCTGGTCTGGGCTCAGGACCCCCTGGCCTGGTCCGTACTGAAGGGGCTGGTCTGGGCTCAGGACCCCCTGGCCTGGTCCGTACTGAAGGGGCTGGTCTGGGCTCAGGACCCCCTGGCCTGGTCCGTACTGAAGGGGCTGGTCTGGGCCAGTAGCAGCAGAGGCTCTGAACCCTGTAGGGCAACAAACACAGGACGATCAACTACCTGGGAACAAAGACACACATTTATCATGTATTTTATTTATTGAGTCTGTACACCTCCATATGTGCATGTCTAATGGTCTACATACTGTATTATGTGCATACAGTGCCTTCAGAAAGCATTCACACCCCTGGACTTATTCCTCATTTTGTTTTGTTACAGCCTGAATTTAAAATGGATTCAATTGAGATTGTCAAAGTGGAATTATGTTTGTAGAAATGAACAAATTAATTACAAATGGAAAAGCTGAAATGTCTTGAGTATTCAACCCCTTTGTTATGGCATGCCTAAATCAGTTCAGGAGTAAAAATTTGCTGACCAATGGACTTCCCCGTTGTCTCTGTACTGCTGTGCTGTTTGTTGCTACTTGGCTACCCGACAAACTCTCTTTTTACTGTTAACAGTTACATCAAACTCTGTATTTAACAAGTTTACCAACATCTTAGTTTTGTCTTCACTCAATGTTTTTCATAAAGCATCCGGGGTGAAAGCGTTTTATCTGGCATGGATCTGCAGGACCTCCTCCAGCCGAAAAAGCTAAGTAACATTATGCTTCTCATTGCAGCCGCTGTACTCTTAATATACAGGAGAATTATCGCCTTATGGTGAGGTTAGCTGTGTTGCAAACTCTGCTTCAGACGCAGTCGTTAGACAAGGGCAATGGAGGTGTAGGAAAGGATGATACAGCGTCTGTGCCACCAGTAAGTACAGGGAGTAGTGTTAATCCCCCACTGGGAGGGGTCAGAGACAATTACTCCACTCCAACTCATCTTTCTAGCTGATTTACACGCTGAAGCTCTGTTGCTCTTGGTGACCTCTGACTGTTTCATCCTAACATCGTTGGTGCCGACGTGGATAACAATATCCCTATACCATCTACACTCACCAGTTTTAGCCTCAGCCAGCACCATCTTCAGATTAGCCTTTATGTCGGTAGCACTGCCCCCTGGTAAACAGTGTATGATCACTGGAGGATTATTTTTAAGTCTAATATTGTGGATAATGGAGTCGCCAATGACTAGGGTTTTCAATTTGTCAGAGCTAATGGTGGGGAGGCTTCAGCGGCTCAGAACCCGTAACGGGTGGAGGAGAGACCTGGGAAGGCTCGGGCTCTGACTCAGACCCCGTAACGGGTGGAGGAGACACCTGGGAAGGCTCGGGCTCTGACTCAGACCCCGTAACGGGTGGAGGAGACACCTGGGAAGGCTCTGACTCAGACACCGTAACGGTTGGAGGAGACACCTGGGAAGGCTTGGCTCTGACTCAGACCCCGTAACGGGTGGAGGAGACACCTGGGAAGGCTTGGCTCTGACTCAGACCCCGTAACGGGTGGAGGAGACACCTGGGAAGGCTCTGACTCAGACACCGTAACGGGTGGAGGAGAGACCTGGGAAGGCTCGGGCTCTGACTCAGACCCCGTAACGGGTGGAGGAGACACCTGGGAAGGCTCTGACTCAGACCCCGTAACGGGTGGAGGAGACACCTGGGAAGGCTCTGACTCAGACCCCGTAACGGTTGGAGGAGACACCTGGGAAGGCTCGGGCTCTGACTCAGACCCCGTAACGGGTGGATGAGACACCTGGGAAGGCTCTGACTCAGACCCCGTAACGGGTGGAGGAGACACCTGGGAAGGCTCTGACTCAGACCCCGTAACGGGTGGAGGAGACACCTGGGAAGGCTCGGGCTCTGACTCAGACCCCGTAACGGGTGGAGGAGACACCTGGGAAGGCTCGGGCTCTGACTCAGACCCAGTAACGGGTGGAGGAGACATCTGGGAAGGCTCGGGCTCTGACTCAGACCCCGTAACGGGTGGAGGAGACACCTGGGAAGGCTCGGGCTCTGACTCAGACCCCGTAACGGGTGGAGGAGACACCTGGGAAGGCTCGGGCTCTGACTCAGACCCCGTAACGGGTGGAGGAGACACCTGGGAAGGCTCGGGCTCTGACTCAGACCCCGTAACGGGTGGAGGAGACACCTGGGAAGGCTCTGACTCAGACCCCGTAACGGGTGGAGGAGACACCTGGGAAGGCTCGGGCTCTGACTCAGACCCAGTAACGGGTGGAGGAGACATCTGGGAAGGCTCGGGCTCTGACTCAGACCCCGTAACGGGTGGAGGAGACACCTGGGAAGGCTCTGACTCAGACCCCGTAACGGGTGGAGGAGACACCTGGGAAGGCTCTGACTCAGACCCCGTAACGGGTGGAGGAGACACCTGGGAAGGCTCGGGCTCTGACTCAGACCCCGTAACGGGTGGAGGAGACACCTGGGAAGGCTCTGACTCAGACCCCGTAACGGGTGGAGGAGACACCTGGGAAGGCTCTGACTCAGACCCCGTAACGGGTGGAGGAGACACCTGGGAAGGCTCTGACTCAGACCCCGTAACGGGTGGAGGAGGCACCTGGGAAGGCTCGGGCTCTGACTCAGACCCCGTAACGGGTGGAGGAGACACCTGGGAAGGCTCGGGCTCTGACTCAGACCCAGTAACGGGTGGAGGAGACACCTGGGAAGGCTCGGGCTCAGACTCAGACCCCGTAACGGGTGGAGGAGACACCTGGGAAGGCTCTGACTCAGACCCCGTAACGGGTGGAGGAGACACCTGGGAAGGCTTGGGCTCTGACCCCGTAACGGGTGGAGGAGACACCTGGGAAGGCTCGGGCTCTGACTCAGACCCAGTAACGGGTGGAGGAGACATCTGGGAAGGCTCGGGCTCTGACTCAGACCCCGTAACGGGTGGAGGAGACACCTGGGAAGGCTCTGACTCAGACCCCGTAACGGGTGGAGGAGACACCTGGGAAGGCTCGGGTTCTGACTCAGACCCCGTAACGGGTGGAGGAGACACCTGGGAAGGCTCGGGCTCTGACTCAGACCCCGTAACGGGTGGAGGAGACACCTGGGAAGGCTCTGACTCAGACCCCGTAACGGGTGGAGGAGACACCTGGGAAGGCTCGGGCTCTGACTCAGACCCCGTAACGGGTGGAGGAGACACCTGGGAAGGCTCTGACTCAGACCCCGTAACGGGTGGAGGAGACACCTGGGAAGGCTCTGACTCAGACCCCGTAACGGGTGGAGGAGACACCTGGGAAGGCTCTGACTCAGACCCCGTAACGGTTGGAGGAGACACCTGGGAAGGCTCTGACTCAGACCCCGTAACGGGTGGAGGAGACACCTGGGAAGGCTCTGACTCAGACCCCGTAACGGTTGGAGGAGACACCTGGGAAGGCTCTGACTCAGACCCCGTAACGGGTGGAGGAGACACCTGGGAAGGCTCGGGCTCTGACTCAGACCCCGTAACGGGTGGAGGAGACACCTGGGAAGGCTCGGGCTCTCTCATCTTTTTAAGTGGGAGAACTTGCACAATTGGTGGCTGACTAAATACTTTTTTCCCCCACTGTACATCTGCATTGCTTGCTGTTTGAGGTTTTAGGCTGGGTTTCTGTATAGCACTTTGTGACATCTTCTGATGTAAAAAGGGCTTTATAAATAAAGTTGATTGATTGGACTCAGTGTAATAGTCTAATAGTGTTTAACATAATGTTTGAATGACTACCTCATCTCTGTACCCCACACATACAATTATCTGGAAGGTCCCTCAGTCGAGCAGTGAATTTCAAACACAGAGACCAAGGAGGTTTTCCAATGCCTCGTAAAGGACACAAATGTAAAAAGCAGACATTGAATATCTCTGAGCACGGTGAAGTTATTAATTACACTTTGGATGGTGTATCAATACACCCAGTCACTAAGATAAAGGCGTCCTTCCTAACTCAGTTGCCGGAGAGGAAGGAAACCGCTCAGGGATTTCACCATGAGGCCAATGGTGACTTTAAAACAGTGTAGTTACTCCACAATCCTAACCTAAATGACAGAGTGAAAAGAAGGAAGCCTGTACAGAATAAATATTCCTGTTTTGCAATAAGGCACTAAAGTAAAACTGCAAAAAATGTGGCAAAGAAATTAACTTTATGTCCTGAATACAAAGCTTTATGTTTGGGGCAAATCCAACAGCACATCACTGAGTACCACTTCATATTTCCAAGCATGGTGGTGGCTGCATCATGTTATGGGGATGCTTGTCATCAGCAGGGATTAGGGATTTTTTTTAAATATATAAAAAGAAACAGAATAGAGCTAAGCACAAGCAAAATCCTAGACGAAAACCTGGTTCAGTCTGCTTTCCAACACAGTGGAAACCAAATTCACCTTTCAGCAGGACAATAACCTAAAACACAAGGCCAAATATACGCTGGAGTTGTTTACCAAGATGACATTGAATGTTCCTGAGTGGCCTAGTTACAGTTTTGAATTAACCCTCCTATTGTCCTAGGGTCAAAATGACCCGCCACTGTGTTGAACCAACTTTATTTAATTTGTTTATTTTTTGGATCATTTGTGAGAAGGAGGCAGTGATACTTTCTTTAAAGTCTCACTGCCTCCTTCTCACAAATGATCCCCAAAAAATAAAAAATTTATAAAGTTGGTTCAACACAGTGGCGGGTCATTTTGACCCTAGGACAACGGGAGGGTTAAGTCTGCTATGGCAAGACCTGAAAATGGTTGTCTTGCAATGATGGTGTCCTGTGTAGCTCAGTTGGTAGAGCATGGCGCTTGCATCGCCAGGGTTGTGAGTTTGATTCCCACGGGGGACCAGTACGAAAATGTATGCACTCACTATTGTAAGTCGCTCTGGATAAAGAGCGTCTGCTAAATGACTAAAATGTTTTTAAAAAAATGTAAAATGTAATCAACAACCAATTTGACAGAGCTTGAATAATATTTTTAAGAATAATGTGCAGTCCAGGTGTGAAAGCTCTTAGAGACTTACCCAGAAAGACTCACAGCTGTAATCACTGCCAAAGGTGATTCTAACATGTATTGACTCAGGGGTGTGAATACTTATGTAAATGAGATATTTCTGTATTTAATTTTCGATACATTCGCAAAAAAATCTTAAAATGTTTTTCATCCATTTTGAATTCAGGCTGTAACACAACAAAAGTAATGGGGTATGAATACTTTCTGAAGGCACTGTATATACTTACATGGAGTTGTAATGGGGTATGAATACTTTCTGAAGGCACTGGATATACTTACATGGAGTTGTTATTGCCTCTGTTTTCAGGAAGTTGCTGGATTGATACAGTGGCAGTTGAATCGGCCTGTTCTTGGCATCATTTTTCAAACCAGGATCATCCAAAAACTACAATTAAAAAGAAAGTGTGTGGTTTAAAATGTCTGAATATATGTATTTCAACCAGGGGTTGGAACCGGTTCAGGGAAATAACAAAAAATGTATACGAACAGAATCAGAACCCGGAACGAAAGTGATCTATATTGTTCCGGAACAGAACTTAAACACATGGGAACCAGTTAATAACGTTATCCCTCTGTCAATCAGAAACTTCTTCCAGTGTCTGCCTGCCAGCTAAAAGCATGATTCAGAAGATTGGGGGGGGATTTCTAATTAGAGAAGAATGGATTCACTTTTTCAATGCTAGTTAGGGATACTATAGTTATCACATTTCACATTGGATTTATTAACTACAAAAAGGTAAGACATGATTTGAATTCTGGTGCCGCTCTGCACACACAAGCTTGTTAGCTAGCTAGCTTCTCTGGTCCAACGTTAAACCAACTCTGAAGTTCAAAGACATTCAAGGTTCCTCCAGAAGCCGCTCCTCCGTAGGTATAATTATGTGGGCCTAATTCAGATAATGCATGTCATCACAAGACGCCCAGCGTTTCAAGCCAAGCTGCCGCCTCCATCCTCTCTCACTCTCTCCCCACACGCAAAATGTCAGTTGCATCTCTCGCCCAACACTTGTCTTTCCATCCCGCGTTGTAAACAAGTCACTGAGCTATAGCTTGCTGCTCTATCTGCACTGCATGATGGGTGAAGTAGCTTTCAAAAGGAACAGAAAGGAACAATATAAACCGCTACTTTTGTTTTTGGTTCGAACCTGTTCAGAACTTTTATTTTGCTGGTCGGAACAGAAAGGAACGAAACAAACAAAAAAAATGGTTCCGTTCAGACTTCAGTTCCAAACCCTGATTTCAACCACACAGCACCATGTTATAGCGACTTTAGGTTGACTAGTCATTACGGCTGTTTTACTGTAGGTTGACTAGTCATTACGGCTGTTTTACTGTAGGTTGACTAGTCATTAAGGCTGTGTGTTTTACTGTAGGTTGACTAGTCATTACGGCTGTTTTACTGTAGGTTGACTAGTCATTAAGGCTGTTTTACTGTAGGTTGACTAGTCATTACGGCTGTTTTACTGTAGGTTGACCAGTCATTACGGCTGTTTTACTGTAGGTTGACTAGTCATTACGGCTGTTTTACTGTAGGTTGACTAGTCATTACGGCTGTTTTACTGTAGGTTGACTAGTCATTACGGCTGTTTTACTGTAGGTTGACTAGTCATTACGGCTGTTTTACTGTAGGTTGACTAGTCATTTAAGGATGTTTTACTGTAGGTTGACTAGTCATTCAGGCTGTGTGTTTTACTGTAGGTTGACTAGTCATTACGGCTGTTTTACTGTAGGTTGACTAGTCATTCAGGCTGTTTTACTGTAGGTTGACTAGTCATTACGGCTGTTTTACTGTAGGTTGACTAGTCATTAAGGCTGTTTTACTGTAGGTTGACTAGTCATTACGGCTGTTTTACTGTAGGTTGACTAGTCATTACGGCTGTGTGTTTTACTGTAGGTTGACTAGTCATTACGGCTGTTTTACTGTAGGTTGACTAGTCATTAAGGCTGTTTTACTGTAGGTTGACTAGTCATTAAGGCTGTTTTACTGTAGGTTGACTAGTCATTAAGGCTGTTTTACTGTAGGTTGACTAGTCATTAAGGCTGTTTTACTGTAGGTTGACTAGTCATTACGGCTGTTTTACTGTAGGTTGACTAGTCATTAAGGCTGTTTTACTGTAGGTTGACTAGTCATTAAGGCTGTTTTACTGTAGGTTGACCAGTCATTAAGGCTGTTTTACTGTAGGTTGACTAGTCATTACGGCTGTTTTACTGTAGGTTGACTAGTCATTAAGGCTGTTTTACTGTAGGTTGACTAGTCATTAAGGCTGTTTTACTGTAGGTTGACCAGTCATTACGGCTGTTTTACTGTAGGTTGACTAGTCATTACGGCTGTTTTACTGTAGGTTGACTAGTCATTAAGGCTGTTTTACTGTAGGTTGACTAGTCATTACGGCTGTTTTACTGTAGGTTGACTAGTCATTAAGGCTGTTTTACTGTAGGTTGACTAGTCATTAAGGCTGTTTTACTGTAGGTTGACTAGTCATTAAGGCTGTGTGTTTTCCTCTGTGTGTTTTACTCTGTGTGTTTTCCTCTGTGTGTTTTCCTCTGTGTGTTTTCCTCTGTGTGTTTTCCTCTGTGTGTTTTCCTCTGTGTGTTTTCCTCTGTGTGTTTTCCTCTGTGTGTTTTCCTCTGTGTTTTCCTCTGTGTGTTTTCCTCTGTGTGTTTTCCTCTGTGTGTTTTCCTTACATCATCCCGTTGAAGCTTCTGTAACATGTCATTATCGTCTTCCTCTGAGGTGCGTCTCTCCTTCTTAAAACACTTGGCTCCAGGAGAGGATCCGCTGTCTCTCAGGTCGGTCCCTCGCCACCCCCCTGCTCAGAACAGAGGACAGGACACACTGGAATCAAGTGTTTCTAATGATCACAATAATAACCTATTGTTTTCCTGTTTGTTAAAGACAGCTTCTGGCAGAGAACGTCCAGTTCACCTGCTTTCCTTATTGTGCCTGCAGGACCCTGTTCAAAGATGGAGTGGGACTGAATGGTCTGAGGGGGGCGCTCTCTTCTCTCCACTCTGCTCTCCCTGTGCCTCTCCTCCCTCTCTCTTCTGTCCTTTGGTGCAACATGGGCCTCTTCCTTTAACCTGGGGGAAGGAGTTCAACATTAACATGAATTCATCTAAACGGTATCCTTGATAGTCTAATGGAATGTGTCTTCAATCAATACAGTCGACACTCACTCATCTTTACTCTTCCTCAGAGAATGGACATTGGGTACGAAGGTTTTCTGTAATAAAAATAGAAATTATTCATAATTTATACTATTTTGTCACTTCTGAATATCATGACTGTTTTGCTTAATGCTTGTGACAGGACTCTGGACACCTGTATATTTGCCTTTGTTCATCTCCCACTGTTTCCATTTACACTGTAGACTGGTTATTTAGTGCTACTGATGTAACCGGTGTGAAATGGCTAGCTAGTTAGCGGTGCGCGCTAGTAGCGTTTCAATCGGTGACGTCACTCGCTATGAGACCTTGAAGTAGTTGTTTCCCTTTGCTCTGCAAGGGCCGCGGCTTTTATGGAGCGACGGGTAACGGTGCTTTGAGGGTGACAGTTGTCGATGTGTGCAGAGGGTCCCTGGTTCAAGCCCAGGTAGGGGCGAGGAGAGGGACGGAAGCAACACTGTTACCCTGGCAATAGTGGTGAGGACGAGGAGTCTACCGTGTCCGGAAGAGACTTCCACCACAGCGCTTGTAACGCCAGGGTAGTGGGTTCGATCCCCGGGACCACCCATTCACAAAACAAAAAAAACAAAAAAACAAATGTGCACGCATGACTGTAAGTCGCTTTGGATAAAAGCGTCTGCTAAATGGCATATTATATATTATTATTATATTATTCCTTTTCTGGATTCAGGTTCACTCAGACATCGTTTTAAGCTTTTACTATTGACAGTTACAGCTGATTTCGGAATAGGAATCGATTCGCTCTCCTTAAATATTTCTCATTCGATATATTCCTTTCAGTCTCTCTGAATTGTTTAATCAAACCTTTCCCGGCCAGCTCCTGATATCAGGGCATAAAAACTACGATATGTCCTGAAATAGCCTAGTGTGAATGTGCGCCCAGCTATATCGTGCCTGAGCTTGTTTTCCCTGGCTAAACTAGCTGTGTTAGTTTTCGTCCTCGTTGTCAAACTTCATATACTGCACCCTCAACTTCAAAACTCCTTTGCTAGTTATACAATCATGTAACTAAGAAATTCGCTGGAAAGAAACTTAAACGACTTATTGTTTTGTTTAACAGTCATGACTGGTTTGAGCTATATGTCGTGTCGTGAGACAACTGCGGCGGAGGAGGATATCATTTCTACTTAACCCGGATCCAAGGTCAGTTTTGAGATCCAGCGACGTCATTGGCGTAGGGTTTGATGGACGTTTCTGATTGGTCTCGGAACTGTGACAACGGGCAGCCTCCCCCGCTTGGCTCGATGGGATATGTAGTGATTTTGCCAACACAGCCAGATATGTACACAGTCTTGCACCCTTAACCTTTTATAAACTGACTATCGTATTTGTTGATTAAATCAGACTTTATTAATATAATGACTAATCCAGAAATGTCACAAGTTAATTGACACTAGAAAACCCGAGAAAATAGCAACTCTACAGTGCGCCCAATGGCTACAATGAATGGCTAAATTACTTCTGGACATGAAGGAAGAATCCACGGAGCTCCTCCTCCTCACCAAGTCATAGAGAATGATAGAGGCCTCTAGTGGCCAAAGGGCCGTTTAGCAAAGATTTTTATAACTCGAGATAAAGCAGCCCGTCGTTTCAAACGGGAACAAATGAGTCCTAGTGGGCAGAACAAGCAAGGTGGTGAGCAGAGCCAAGCACGAGCTAGCGAGATCCTATTGGTGCGTTCTGACATGCATATGCATATTTCTGTTAGGGAACGCCTACTCTGTGATGTGCAATAACTCAAATCACCTTTGCACTCCTAAACAACGCACATTTTTTTTAAACGTTGGAAAAGGGTAAAGTCTACAAAACTTAGTCCACTCTGTAACATATTCATTGTTCTTTTGGGAACAGAAAATTGTATTGAGATCAAACGTTTAATAGATGAGAAAATTAGCAGAATGTCGGCCAAAATCCATCTGGTTCAGTCTTTATTAATTAATTAATAATTTAATTAGTCTTCTCCCACTGCTGGCCAATGGGCTTCCTCGTTACCATATTTGGTAGTGAGTGGAAACGCCAAGCGGATGCTTCACATTTATACATGGGGTGAAATATCTGTCTCATTGTTCTATCTGTGGTGTCAGCGTGGGCAGCGCCATTGAGGGCTTCCACCATTTTAATGTATTCAACTGGGTGGGACTTCCAGCTTCATTGGCTGATCCCCTCCTGCTGATCCTGTTGAAGTCATGTTCAACTGGGTCATCAGGAGGGTTCAGCCAATCGTGAAGAAGAACATTTACATTTCAGTGGCCCCCCTCTTGATGGTGGAGATAATATATTTATTTTTTTAAGTTCATTTCCTGCAATTCTACACATTTTGCCATAACTTTTGCCATGTTAACGATATCCGAGTAATAGTGACTAACAAAATCAACGGGGGCTCACTGGAGGTGGAGGCCCCTGGTCACGTGCCCTGCGTGCCCGGTCGGTATTCGGCTAGTGTAACCGGTGTGAAATGGCTAGCTAGTTAGCGGTGCGCGCTAGTAGCATTTCAATCGGTGATGTCACTCGCTCTGAGACCTTGAAGTAGTTGTTTCCCTTTGCTCTGCAAGGGCCGCGGCTTTTGTGGAGCGACGGGTAACGGTGCTTCAAGGGTGACTGTTGTCGGGGGTGCAGAGGGTCCCTGGTTCGAGCCCAGGTAGGGGCGAGGAGAGGGACGGAAGCAACACTGTTACACTATGATCACTACAAGTTTAGATAGTCTAGCCAGCTAACTTATCAATCTAACTTTTTTATCTAACATGGCAAATTTAGTGGGGGGGTGGGGCCCCTTAGCAGCCTGGGGCCCTAAGCAACCGCTTATTTCGCTTATGACTGGAGCAGGGCCCTGATGGCACAGATACAAAGATGAGTCCTCTATCTATCTCTATGGGTAGAGTACATAGTCTGTGATATACAGTATGACCGTTCCCATTTGGTATCACCTTTTTGAACCCGCCCAGAGTCAGGTCCCGGGACCGCAGGGACGTCAGTCTGCCGTGAGGAGGGGGAGA
The DNA here is from genome assembly GCF_964263955.1 of Coregonus lavaretus. Taxonomy (NCBI): domain Eukaryota; kingdom Metazoa; phylum Chordata; class Actinopteri; order Salmoniformes; family Salmonidae; genus Coregonus; species Coregonus lavaretus. The sequence goes on from NW_028164043.1 coordinate 66,068, forward strand.
GTTCAGCACCGTCCGACGAGGTAACCCACAGCCAGCTACATTTGGTCGGGTGATACCGGAGTAGGCAGCCATAAAGTCCGTGTTGCTGCTTGGATCAGTCATTCTGCTGACCACCGGCTGGAACGGACGGCTTTGTGACCATACAGTATTAAGGGGATGTAGGCTGTTGAAGGCTATACTAAACCTACACTCTCTCTTCGATGGGGTAGCCTACAAATGAAATGGCAGCATGACTCCGATTTGGAAGAAACAATAATTGAACCGAATTCCTATTTCTTCTTCATCACGCTGTCCAATAGCCTAATAAACAGGCCTATGATATGTGCATTAAGAATAGGCCCGCTTAGTGTGAAGTTGGAGAGTGCAGGTGTCCCCTCCGGAAACACGGATATCGGAATTAACGCGACACTCTGCTATTATACTGTCAGCCTCCAGGAGCTGTAGCCTCCATCTTGTCCGTAATGTCTGGCCACATCTGACCAAAAACAGCGACTGAACAGCAGCATATCTACAATACAAATCCAGCAGTCTACCCTGGAAAGAATATTGGAGGTGTTGCATCCAAGCAGGCCTTTGTAGAAAGCAGTTGGCTACATCCTTGATACAAAGTAACTTACTACCTGATCAAGTGAGCAAGTCTTCAGGAAACACAACCGAGATTCCACTCGCTCTAGCCTTGTTCCTACTCCTCTAGGATACTTGGCGATAGATATTCTAGCCCAGTTCCTACTCCTCTAGGATACTTGGCGATAGATGCTCTAGCCTAGTTCCTACTCCTCTAGGATACATGACGATAGATGGTAATCGCTCATTCGGTTCCCCGAGTTAATCACATCAGCACCGTTTCTTCTGCTTTGTGTTGTTACGTCTTCAGATGATTCCATGATCTGAACACAAGGTGGCGGTGTTGATTCGGTCTGAGAAGGATAACCGGATTGTCGCCTGATCGAATAGAACCCCTGTTGTTTTTGTTCCAGTTCATTATTCTTATTCTTATTTAGATTTTTCTGCCGTTTTGGTGAAAAAAAAGCAAATTCCCGTGAGATGATAAGGCCCAGAAATGGGCAACATAGCAACGTGGTAAAGGACAAAGGGCCACACCCTCTCATGCAATACTATGCCAATTGGCCACATGGTGGCGCTATAACAAGCAATTGAATATGCTAACTTTTAAAGTTCAGCCCCCGCACCCGGTGTGACCTAGAGTCATGAAATGTGGTCCATAGGTCCCTCTCCTCACAAGGAACACATTTTCCTCAAGAACCCATAAAGTCCTGCTTGATGGATTTTCCGGCATTTAGAATTTTGTGAAAATCCCTTAAAACTCTACTCCTCTAGCACTGATTGACCGATCTGCAGCTAGCGACTGGAACGAGCTGCAAAAAACACTGAAACTGGACAGTTTTATCTCCATCTCTACATTCAAAGACTCCATCATGGACACTCTTACTGCCAGTGGTGGCTGCTTCGCGTGATGTATTGTTGTCTCTACCTTCTTGCCCTTTGTGCTGTTGTCTGCCCAATAATGTTTGTACCATGTTTTGTGCTGCTACCATGTTGTGTTGCTACCATGTTGTTTTCATGTTGTGTTGCTACCATGCTGTGTTGTTGTCTTAGGTCTCTCTTTATGTAGTGTTATGGTGTCTCTCTTTATGTAGTGTTGTGGTGTCTCTCTTTATGTAGTGTTGTGGTGTCTCTCTTTATGTAGTGTTGTGGTGTCTCTTTACATTTTAGTCATTTAGCAGACGCTCTTATCCAGAGCGACTTACAGGAGCAATTAGGGTTAAGTGCCTTGCTTAAGGGCACATCGACAGATTTTTCACCTAGTCGGCTCAGGGATTAGAACCAGCGACCTTTCGGTTACTGGCACAACGCTCTTACCCACTAAGCTACCTGCCGCCCTATGTAGTGTTGTGGCGTCTCTCTTTATGTAGTGTTGTGGCGTCTCTCTTTATGTAGTGTTGTGGTGTCTCTCTTTATGTAGTGTTGTGGTGTCTCTCTTTATGTAGTGTTGTGGTGTCTCTCTTTATGTAGTGTTGTGGCGTCTCTCTTTATGTAGTGTTGTGGTGTCCTCTCTTTATGTAGTGTTGTGGTGTCTCTCTTTATGTAGTGTTGTGGCGTCTCTCTTTATGTAGTGTTGTGGCGTCTCTCTTTATGTAGTGTTGTGGTGTCTCTCTTTATGTAGTGTTGTGGCGTCTCTCTTTATGTAGTGTTGTGGTGTCTCTTATGTAGTGTTTGTGTCTCTCTTATGTAGTGTTGTGGTGTCTCTCTTTATGTAGTGTTGTGGTGTCTCTTTATGTAGTGTTGTGGCGTCTCTCTTTATGTAGTGTTGTGGCGTCTCTCTTTATGTAGTGTTGTGGTGTCTCTCTTTATGTAGTGTTGTGGTGTCTCTCTTTATGTAGTGTTGTGGTGTCTCTCTTTATGTAGTGTTGTGGCGTCTCTCTTTATGTAGTGTTGTGGTGTCTCTCTTTATGTAGTGTTGTGGTGTCTCTCTTTATGTAGTGTTGTGGCGTCTCTCTTTATGTAGTGTTGTGGCGTCTCTCTTTATGTAGTGTTGTGGTGTCTCTCTTTATGTAGTGTTGTGGTGTCTCTCTTTATGTAGTGTTGTGGCGTCTCTCTTTATGTAGTGTTGTGGCGTCTCTCTTTATGTAGTGTTGTGGTGTCTCTCTTTATGTAGTGTTGTGGCGTCTCTCTTTATGTAGTGTTGTGGTGTCTCTTTATGTAGTGTTGTGGTGTCTCTCTTTATGTAGTGTTGTGGTGTCTCTCTTTATGTAGTGTTGTGGTGTCTCTTTATGTAGTGTTGTGGCGTCTCTCTTTATGTAGTGTTGTGGCGTCTCTCTTTATGTAGTGTTGTGGTGTCTCTCTTTATGTAGTGTTGTGGTGTCTCTCTTTATGTAGTGTTGTGGCGTCTCTCTTTATGTAGTGTTGTGGTGTCTCTCTTTATGTAGTGTTGTGGTGTCTCTCTTTATGTAGTGTTGTGGCGTCTCTCTTTATGTAGTGTTGTGGCGTCTCTCTTTATGTAGTGTTGTGGTGTCTCTCTTTATGTAGTGTTGTGGTGTATCTCTTTATGTAGTGTTGTGGTGTCTCTCTTTATGTAGTGTTGTGGCGTCTCTCTTTATGTAGTGTTGTGGTGTCTCTCTTTATGTAGTGTTGTGGTGTCTCTCTTTATGTAGTGTTGTGGCGTCTCTCTTTATGTAGTGTTGTGGCGTCTCTCTTTATGTAGTGTTGTGGTGTCTCTCTTTATGTAGTGTTGTGGCGTCTCTCTTTATGTAGTGTTGTGGTGTCTCTTTATGTAGTGTTGTGGTGTCTCTCTTTATGTAGTGTTGTGGTGTCTCTCTTTATGTAGTGTTGTGGTGTCTCTTTATGTAGTGTTGTGGCGTCTCTCTTTATGTAGTGTTGTGGCGTCTCTCTTTATGTAGTGTTGTGGTGTCTCTCTTTATGTAGTGTTGTGGTGTCTCTCTTTATGTAGTGTTGTGGCGTCTCTCTTTATGTAGTGTTGTGGCGTCTCTCTTTATGTAGTGTTGTGGCGTCTCTCTTTATGTAGTGTTGTGGTGTCTCTTTATGTAGTGTTGTGGTGTCTCTCTTTATGTAGTGTTGTGGCGTCTCTCTTTATGTAGTGTTGTGGTGTCTCTCTTTATGTAGTGTTGTGGTGTCTCTCTTTATGTAGTGTTGTGGCGTCTCTCTTTATGTAGTGTTGTGGCGTCTCTCTTTATGTAGTGTTGTGGTGTCTCTCTTTATGTAGTGTTGTGGCGTCTCTCTTTATGTAGTGTTGTGGTGTCTCTTTATGTAGTGTTGTGGTGTCTCTCTTTAAGTAGTGTTGTGGTGTCTCTCTTTATGTAGTGTTGTGGTGTCTCTTTATGTAGTGTTGTGGCGTCTCTCTTTATGTAGTGTTGTGGCGTCTCTCTTTATGTAGTGTTGTGGTGTCTCTCTTTATGTAGTGTTGTGGCGTCTCTCTTTATGTAGTGTTGTGGCGTCTCTCTTTATGTAGTGTTGTGGCGTCTCTCTTTATGTAGTGTTGTGGCGTCTCTCTTTATGTAGTGTTGTGGCGTCTCTCTTTATGTAGTGTTGTGGCGTCTCTCTTTATGTAGTGTTGTGGTGTCTCTCTTTATGTAGTGTTGTGGTGTCTCTCTTTATGTAGTGTTGTGGTGTCTCTCTTTATGTAGTGTTGTGGTGTCTCTCTTTATGTAGTGTTGTGGCGTCTCTCTTTATGTAGTGTTGTGGCGTCTCTCTTTATGTAGTGTTGTGGCGTCTCTCTTTATGTAGTGTTGTGGCGTCTCACTTTATGTAGTGTTGTGGCGTCTCTCTTTATGTAGTGTTGTGGCGTCTCTCTTTATGTAGTGTTGTGGTGTCTCTCTTTATGTAGTGTTGTGGTGTCTCTCTTTATGTAGTGTTGTGGTGTCTCTCTTTATGTAGTGTTGTGGTGTCTCTCTTTATGTAGTGTTGTGGTGTCTCTCTTTATGTAGTGTTGTGGTGTCTCTCTTTATGTAGTGTTGTGGTGTCTCTCTTTATGTGGTGTTGTGGTGTCTCTTTATGTAGTGTTGTGGTGTCTCTCTTTATGTAGTGTTGTGGTGTCTCTCTTTATGTGGTGTTGTGGTGTCTCTTTATGTAGTGTTGTGGCGTCTCTCTTTATGTAGTGTTGTGGCGTCTCTCTTTATGTAGTGTTGTGGTGTCTCTCTTTATGTAGTGTTGTGGTGTCTCTCTTTATGTAGTGTTGTGGCGTCTCTCTTTATGTAGTGTTGTGGTGTCTCTCTTTATGTAGTGTTGTGGTGTCTCTCTTTATGTAGTGTTGTGGTGTCTCTTTATGTAGTGTTGTGGCGTCTCTCTTTATGTAGTGTTGTGGCGTCTCTCTTTATGTAGTGTTGTGGCGTCTCTCTTTATGTAGTGTTGTGGCGTCTCTCTTTATGTAGTGTTGTGGCGTCTCTCTTTATGTAGTGTTGTGGCGTCTCTCTTTATGTAGTGTTGTGGTGTCTCTCTTTATGTAGTGTTGTGGTGTCTCTTTATGTAGTGTTGTGGCGTCTCTCTTTATGTAGTGTTGTGGCGTCTCTCTTTATGTAGTGTTGTGGCGTCTCTCTTTATGTAGTGTTGTGGTGTCTCTCTTTATGTAGTGTTGTGGCGTCTCTCTTTATGTAGTGTTGTGGCGTCTCTCTTTATGTAGTGTTGTGGCGTCTCTCTTTATGTAGTGTTGTGGCGTCTCTCTTTATGTAGTGTTGTGGCGTCTCTCTTTATGTAGTGTTGTGGTGTCTCTCTTTATGTAGTGTTGTGGTGTCTCTTTATGTAGTGTTGTGGCGTCTCTCTTTATGTAGTGTTGTGGCGTCTCTCTTTATGTAGTGTTGTGGTGTCTCTCTTTATGTAGTGTTGTGGTGTCTCTCTTTATGTAGTGTTGTGGCGTCTCTCTTTATGTAGTGTTGTGGCGTCTCTCTTTATGTAGTGTTGTGGCGTCTCTCTTTATGTAGTGTTGTGGCGTCTCTCTTTATGTAGTGTTGTGGCGTCTCTCTTTATGTAGTGTTGTGGCGTCTCTCTTTATGTAGTGTTGTGGTGTCTCTCTTTATGTAGTGTTGTGGTGTCTCTCTTTATGTAGTGTTGTGGTGTCTCTCTTTATGTAGTGTTGTGGCGTCTTTTTATGTAGTGTTGTGGCGTCTCTCTTTATGTAGTGTTGTGGCGTCTCTCTTTATGTAGTGTTGTGGCGTCTCTCTTTATGTAGTGTTGTGGCGTCTCTCTTTATGTAGTGTTGTGGCGTCTCTCTTTATGTAGTGTTGTGGTGTCTCTCTTTATGTAGTGTTGTGGTGTCTCTCTTTATGTAGTGTTGTGGTGTCTCTCTTTATGTAGTGTTGTGGTGTCTCTCTTTATGTAGTGTTGTGGTGTCTCTCTTTATGTGGTGTTGTGGTGTCTCTTTATGTAGTGTTGTGGTGTCTCTCTTTATGTAGTGTTGTGGTGTCTCTCTTTATGTGGTGTTGTGGTGTCTCTTTATGTAGTGTTGTGGTGTCTCTCTTTATGTAGTGTTGTGGCGTCTCTCTTTATGTAGTGTTGTGGTGTCTCTCTTTATGTAGTGTTGTGGTGTCTCTCTTTATGTGGTGTTGTGGTGTCTCTTTATGTAGTGTTGTGGTGTCTCTCTTTATGTAGTGTTGTGGTGTCTCTCTTTATGTAGTGTTGTGGCGTCTCTCTTTATGTAGTGTTGTGGTGTCTCTTTATGTAGTGTTGTGGCGTCTCTCTTCATGTAGTGTTGTGGCGTCTCTCTTTATGTAGTGTTGTGGTGTCTCTTTATGTAGTGTTGTGGTGTCTCTCTTTATGTAGTGTTGTGGCGTCTCTCTTTATGTAGTGTTGTGGCGTCTCTCTTTATGTAGTGTTGTGGCGTCTCTCTTTATGTAGTGTTGTGGTGTCTCTCTTTATGTAGTGTTGTGGTGTCTCTCTTTATGTAGTGTTGTGGTGTCTCTCTTTATGTAGTGTTGTGGTGTCTCTTTATGTAGTGTTGTGGTGTCTCTCTTTATGTAGTGTTGTGGTGTCTCTCTTTATGTGGTGTTGTGGTGTCTCTTTATGTAGTGTTGTGGTGTCTCTCTTTATGTAGTGTTGTGGTGTCTCTCTTTATGTGGTGTTGTGGTGTCTCTTTATGTAGTGTTGTGGTGTCTCTCTTTATGTAGTGTTGTGGCGTCTCTCTTTATGTAGTGTTGTGGTGTCTCTCTTTATGTAGTGTTGTGGTGTCTCTCTTTATGTGGTGTTGTGGTGTCTCTTTATGTAGTGTTGTGGTGTCTCTCTTTATGTAGTGTTGTGGTGTCTCTCTTTATGTAGTGTTGTGGTGTCTCTCTTTATGTAGTGTTGTGGCGTCTCTCTTTATGTAGTGTTGTGGTGTCTCTCTTTATGTAGTGTTGTGGTGTCTCTCTTTATGTGGTGTTGTGGTGTCTCTTTATGTAGTGTTGTGGTGTCTCTCTTTATGTAGTGTTGTGGTGTCTCTCTTTATGTAGTGTTGTGGTGTCTCTCTTTATGTGGTGTTGTGGTGTCTCTTTATGTAGTGTTGTGGTGTCTCTCTTTATGTAGTGTTGTGGTGTCTCTCTTTATGTGGTGTTGTGGTGTCTCTTTATGTAGTGTTGTGGTGCATTCGGAAAGTATTCCGAACACTTGACCTTTTCCATATTTTGTTACGTTACAGCCTTATTCTCAACTGGATTAAATAGTTTTCCCCCCCTCATTAATCTACACACAATACCCCATAATGACCCAATACCCCATAATGACCCAATACCCCATAATGACCCAATACCCCATAATGACCCAATACCCCATAATGACCCAATACCCCATAATGACCCAATACCCCATAATGACCCAATACCCCATAATGACCCAATACGCCATAATGACCCAATACCCCATAATGACCCAATACCCCATAATGACCCAATACCCCATAATGACCCAATACCCCATAATGACCCAATACCCCATAATGACCCAATACCCCATAATGACCCAATACCCCATAATGACCCAATACGCCATAATGACCAAATACGCCATAATGACCCAATACCCCATAATGACCCAATACCCCATAATGACCCAATACCCCATAATGACCCAATACCCCATAATGACCCAATAATGACCCAATACCCCATAATGACCCAATACGCCATAATGACCCAATACCCCATAATGACCCAATACCCCATAATGACCCAATACGCCATAATGACCCAATACCCCATAATGACCCAATACCACATAATGACCCAATACCCCATAATGACCCAATACCCCATAATGACACAATACCCCATAATGACCCAATACCCCATAATGACCCAATACCCCATAATGACCCAATAATGACCCAATACCCCATAATGACCCAATACGCCATAATGACCCAATACCCCATAATGACCCAATACCCCATAATGACCCAATACCCCATAATGACCCAATACCTCATAATGACCCAATACCCCATAATGACCCAATACGCC
>NW_028164042.1:0-10000 GCF_964263955.1 Coregonus lavaretus
ACACACACGCACACACACACACACACACAGTTGGCAGGTCTAGGAGGAGTACTACTGAGAGATAATCAACCAATATGTTTAGAAAGGTGAAGTGGAGTAAAGGTAGTACATTACATCATATACATTACATCATATACATTACATCATATACATTACATCACATACATTACATCGTATACAATACTGTTTTATTACGGATATAATTGTTATTTACAGTACTGCTCATTCACCAAAGGTTGGGCCGTTCCATTTTCCCTTCAAGCAGCAGACTGAGGGAAGATTAACAATGGGACATTTACACTGAAGTTTGGCTGCTTCATAAAACTGTCCCATGGAACAAGTTGCCTGTCGTCTGCCCCGCAGGCAGCAGGACTGAGGAAACTGCTACTGTCAACGAGCCGAGTATCTGACATCGTCTGTTTGGCAGTCTGAGTTCCCTATAGGAACTCTTATCCAAGTCTTATTCAAGACCACGTGGAGACAGGCTCTTGCATAAAAAAAACACAGTAGAGATGTCTCGAGTTCTATGACAACTTTATATGGCAAGTTTATGTTTTCTGTGGCAAATTTTCTATGGCCGTTTTTTTCTATGGCAGGTTCCTATAACTCAATTAAGTCTTGAACGCACTCCCGAGTCAATGTGGGTTTTGTGTAAAGATCGACTTTGAACATGAACTAAATCCGTCTGAATCCATCCGTCGCTGTTGGCGTTGTCCGATGTGGCGTAGCGTGGTCGAATCACACCACGGAGCTATTGCCTCCTCTTTGCACTCTATGTAAATGGAATGTTTACTGTGAACATGGTCACTATTGGCAACCAGATCGTCTTGTTTCATCGTCTGTGGACACAGACATTTCGGCTGTTATATTATCGTACCAACTTGTCGAGGGCTGTCGAGGTGTATGTGATGAATATGAAAAGATCAAAATACCAAATACTACTTGCACTTTTACTCTTTTTTCTTTAGGGGAAAAAAGCTGAATTTGACCTTTGTTTAGAACAAGACCTCACACACACCAAACACCACTCTCTTTCTCCCTACCATTCCCTCCCTCCCTCCCATCCAGCCCAACAAACAGTTTGGAAGCAACTGTGGCAGATGTGACTGTGATTAACCGCCCATGGTCTCATGGGGTGGAAGAGGGATGAATAGAGCTCTCTCTGTATCTATTACACTTCCATGTAGTTGGCCGTGGCCATGGAGAGAGGCATGTGGAGATGGCAGAGGGCCCTGCTGTAGGGGAGCAGATGGCCCCGCTTGGCCTGGTGCTAGCCAGGGAGAGGGAGAGGCCTGCTACTACCCAGGGAGAGGGAGAGGCCTGCTCCTAGCCAAGGAGAGGGAGAGGCCTGCTACTAGTCAGGGAGAGGGAGATAGAGGGAGAGGCCTGCTACTAGCCAGGGAGAGGGAGAGGCCTGCTGCTAGCCAGGGAGAGGGAGAGGCCTGCTACTAGTCAGGGAGAGGGAGATAGAGGGAGAGGCCTGCTACTAGCCAGGGAGAGGGAGAGGCCTGCTACTACCCAGGGAGAGGGAGAGGCCTGCTGCTAGCCAAGGAGAGGGAGAGGCCTGCTGCTAGCCAGGGAGAGGGAGAGGCCTGCTGCTAGCCAGGGAGAGGGAGAGGCCTGCTGCTAGCCAGGGAGAGGGAGAGGCCTGCTACTAGCCAGGGAGAGGGAGAGGCCTGCTACTAGCCAGGGAGAGGGAGAGGCCTGCTACTAGCCAAGGAGAGGGAGAGGCCTGCTACTAGCCAGGGAGAGGGAGAGGCCTGCTGCTAGCCAGAGAGAGGGAGAGGCCTGCTGCTAGCCAAGGAGAGGGAGATAGAGGGAGAGGCCTGCTACTAGCCAGGGAGAGGGAGAGGCCTGCTACTAGCCAGGGAGAGGGAGAGGCCTGCTGCTAGCCAGGGAGAGGGAGAGGCCTGCTGCTAGCCAAGGAGAGGCCTGCTACTAGCCAGGGAGAGGGAGATAGAGGGAGAGGCCTGCTGCTAGCCAGGGAGAGGGAGAGGCCTGCTGCTAGCCAGGGAGAGGGAGAGGCCTGCTACTAGCCAGGGAGAGGGAGATAGAGGGAGAGGCCTGCTGCTAGCCAGGGAGAGGGAGAGGCCTGCTACTAGCCAGGGAGAGGGAGAGGCCTGCTGCTAGCCAGAGAGAGGGAGATAGAGGGAGAGGCCTGCTACTAGCCAGGGAGAGGGAGAGGCCTGCTACTACCCAGGGAGAGGGAGAGGCCTGCTACTAGCCAGGGAGAGGGAGAGGCCTGCTACTACCCAGGGAGAGGGAGAGGCCTGCTACTAGCCAGGGAGAGGGAGAGGCCTGCTGCTAGCCAGAGAGAGGGAGATAGAGGGAGAGGCCTGCTACTAGCCAGAGAGAGGGAGAGGCCTGCTGCTAGCCAGGGAGAGGGAGAGGCCTGCTGCTAGCCAGAGAGAGGGAGAGGCCTGCTGCTAGCCAGGGAGAGGGAGAGGCCTGCTGCTAGCCAAGGAGAGGGAGAGGCCTGCTGCTAGCCAGAGAGAGGGAGATAGAGGGAGAGGCCTGCTGCTAGCCAGGGAGAGGGAGAGGCCTGCTACTAGCCAAGGAGAGGGAGAGGCCTGCTGCTAGCCAAGGAGAGGCCTGCTACTAGCCAGGGAGAGGGAGAGGCCTGCTGCTAGCCAGAGAGAGGGAGATAGAGGGAGAGGCCTGCTGCTAGCCAGGGAGAGGGAGAGGCCTGCTACTAGCCAAGGAGAGGGAGAGGCCTGCTGCTAGCCAAGGAGAGGCCTGCTACTAGCCAGGGAGAGGGAGAGGCCTGCTGCTAGCCAGAGAGAGGGAGAGGCCTGCTACTACCCAGGGAGAGGGAGAGGCCTGCTGCTAGCCAGAGAGAGGGAGAGGCCTGCTGCTAGCCAGGGAGAGGGAGAGGCCTGCTACTAGCCAGGGAGAGGGAGAGGCCTGCTGCTAGCCAGGGAGAGGGAGAGGCCTGCTGCTAGCCAGGGAGAGGGAGAGGCCTGCTGCTAGCCAGAGAGAGGGAGAGGCCTGCTGCTAGCCAGGGAGAGGGAGAGGCCTGCTACTACCCAGGGAGAGGGAGAGGCCTGCTGCTAGCCAGAGAGAGGGAGAGGCCTGCTGCTAGCCAGGGAGAGGGAGAGGCCTGCTGCTAGCCAGAGAGAGGGAGAGGCCTGCTACTAGCCAGGGAGAGGGAGAGGCCTGCTACTAGCCAGGGAGAGGGAGAGGCCTGCTACTAGCCAAGGAGAGGGAGAGGCCTGCTACTAGCCAAGGAGAGGGAGAGGCCTGCTGCTAGCCAAGGAGAGGCCTGCTACTAGCCAGGGAGAGGGAGAGGCCTGCTGCTAGCCAGAGAGAGGGAGAGGCCTGCTGCTAGCCAGAGAGAGGGAGAGGCCTGCTGCTAGCCAAGGAGAGGCCTGCTACTAGCCAGGGAGAGGGAGAGGCCTGCTACTAGCCAGGGAGAGGGAGAGGTCTGCTGCTAGCCAGAGAGCGGGAGAGAGAGGGAGAGGCCTGCTACTAGCCAGAGAGAGGGAGATAGAGGGAGAGGCCTGCTACTAGCCAGAGAGAGGGAGAGGCCTGCTGCTAGCCAGAGAGAGGGAGATAGAGGGAGAGGCCTGCTACTAGCCAGAGAGAGGGAGAGGCCTGCTGCTAGCCAGAGAGAGGGAGATAGAGGGAGCGGCCTGCTACTAGCCAGGGAGAGGGAGAGGCCTGCTGCTAGCCAGGGAGAGGGAGAGGCCTGCTGCTAGCCAAGGAGAGGGAGAGGCCTGCTACTAGCCAGGGAGAGGGAGAGGCCTGCTGCTAGCCAGAGAGAGGGAGAGGCCTGCTGCTAGCCAGGGAGAGGGAGAGGCCTGCTACTACCCAGGGAGAGGGAGAGGCCTGCTACTAGCCAAGGAGAGGGAGATAGAGGGAGAGCTCCAGGCATGGCCAGCTGCCTTCTCCCAGGGCCTCCAGTCAACAGAGATGAATTGTGGGTCCTGGAGAAAACAAAGAATACACCAACACTTTATATTGCATAGGGTGGAAGGCTATTTTAAGATGTTTATATTGCATATGGTGGAAGGCTAATTTAAGATGTTTATATGGTGGAAGGCTAATTTAAGATGTTTATATGGTGGAAGGCTAATTTAAGAAGTTTTGCCCAAATCTCAGTACACAATGTGGTGGTCTGTTGACTCCTCTCAGATCAGATCACAATGTAGAATAAATAACTACTGTAGCCTAGAGGAAGCCTAGCTAATCACTATCTTACTCTCTACAGAACTCCTCCTTCCTCCTCCATCCTCCTCCGTCCTCCTCTCCTCCTTCCTCCTCCGTCCTCCTCGCCTCCTCCTTCCTCCTCCGTCCTCCTCTCCTCCTCTCCTCTCATCCTCCTCTCCTTCTTCCTCCTCCTTCCTCCTCCGTCCTCCTCCCCTCCTCTCCTCCTTCCTCCTCCGTCCTCCTTCCCTCCTCTCCTCCTTCCTCCTCCGCCCTCCTCCCCTCCTCCCCTCCTTCCCTCCTCTCCTCCTTCCTCCTTCCTCCTTCTTCTTCCTCTGTCCTCCTCCTCTCCTTCCTCCTCCCCTCCTCTCCTCCCTCCTCCTTCCTCCTCTGTCCTCCTCCCCTCCTCTCCTCCTTCCTCCTAGATAATTGACGGGGATCATTGGGTTTCCTCCTGTGTATCTTAAAGCCGTGTGAGAGGCCGGGATCAGCGGGTCCTGCAGAGTCTCTGTGACACACACACACACACACACACACACACACACACACACACACACACAAACACAACCCACTCTTAGGGAATTCAACCCCACACGCTCTCTCTAATCTACATACCAAGGTTAGGTGCTGGGCGAATGCTAACGAGAGGATATTGACGATGTGTATTTGAGGGGTGTCAGCAGTAAGGAAATGAAGAGCGATTGAATGGCCAAACAAGGGATCACAGTTTGAACGTGAGGATTAGGACTTGATGAGAAATAATTAGATGTGTTTTTTTCCTAGCTTGAAATCTCCCGATTTGATTTAGTGGTTGTAGTCCAAAATCTCTGGATTTGATTGAGGGGTTTGTCATGGATCGCATGTCCGTCATTTATAGACAATGACACTGAAACAAATGATTGGTTTGAGGTGACTTATAGACAATGACACTGAAACAAATGATTGGGTAGAGGTGACTTATAGACAATGACACTGAAACAAATGATTGGTTAGAGGTGACTTATAGACAATGACACTGAAACAAATGATTGGTTTGAGGTGACTTATAGACAATGACACTAAAACAAATGATTGGTTAGAGGTGACTTATAGACAATGACACTGAAACAAATGATTGGTTAGAGGTGACTTATAGACAATGACACTGAAACAAATGATTGGTTAGAGGTGACTTATAGACAATGACACTGAAACAAATGATTGGTTAGAGGTAACTTATAGACAATGACACTGAAACAAATGATTGGTTAGAGGTGACTTATAGACAATGACACTGAAACAAATGATTGGTTAGAGGTGACTTATAGACAATGACACTGAAACAAATGATTGGGTAGAGGTGTCTTATAGACAATGACACTGAAACAAATGATTGGTTAGAGGTGACTTATAGACAATGACACTGAAACAAATGATTGGTTAGAGGTGACTTATAGACAATGACACTGAAACAAATGATTGGTTAGAGGTGACTTATAGACAATGACACTGAAACAAATGATTGGTTAGAGGTGACTTATAGACAATGACACTGAAACAAATGATTGGGTAGAGGTGACTTATAGACAATGACACTGAAACAAATGATTGGTTAGAGGTGACTTATAGACAATGACACTGAAACAAATGATTGGTTAGAGGTGACTTATAGACAATGACACTGAAACAAATGATTGGTTAGAGGTGACTTATAGACAATGACACTGAAACAAATGATTGGTTTGAGGTGACTTATAGACAATGACACTGAAACAAATAATTGGTTAGAGGTGACTTATAGACAATGACACTGAAACAAATGATTGGGTAGAGGTGACTTATAGACAATGACACTGAAACAAATGATTGGTTAGAGGTGACTTATAGACAATGACACTGAAACAAATGATTGGTTAGAGGTGACTTATAGACAATGACACTGAAACAAATGATTGGTTAGAGGTGACTTATAGACAATGACACTGAAACAAATAATTGGTTAGAGGTGACTTATAGACAATGGCACTGAAACAAATGATTGGGTAGAGGTGACTTATAGACAATGACACTGAAACAAATGATTGGTTTGAGGTGACTTATAGACAATGACACTGAAACAAATGATTGGGTAGAGGTGACTTATAGACAATGACACTGAAACAAATGATTGGTTAGAGGTGACTTATAGACAATGACACTGAAACAAATGATTGGTTTGAGGTGACTTATAGACAATGACACTGAAACAAATGATTGGTTAGAGGTGACTTATAGACAATGACACTGAAACAAATGATTGGTTAGAGGTGACTTATAGACAATGACACTGAAACAAATGATTGGTTAGAGGTGACTTATAGACAATGACACTGAAACAAATGATTGGTTAGAGGTAACTTATAGACAATGACACTGAAACAAATGATTGGTTAGAGGTGACTTATAGACAATGACACTGAAACAAATGATTGGTTAGAGGTGACTTATAGACAATGACACTGAAACAAATGATTGGGTAGAGGTGTCTTATAGACAATGACACTGAAACAAATGATTGGTTAGAGGTGACTAATAGACAATGACACTGAAACAAATGATTGGTTAGAGGTGACTTATAGACAATGACACTGAAACAAATGATTGGTTAGAGGTGACTTATAGACAATGACACTGAAACAAATGATTGGTTAGAGGTGACTTATAGACAATGACACTGAAACAAATGATTGGGTAGAGGTGACTTATAGACAATGACACTGAAACAAATGATTGGTTAGAGGTGACTTATAGACAATGACACTGAAACAAATGATTGGGTAGAGGTGACTTATAGACAATGACACTGAAACAAATAATTGGTTAGAGGTGACTTATAGACAATGACACTGAAACAAATAATTGGTTAGAGGTGACTTATAGACAATGACACTGAAACAAATGATTGGGTAGAGGTGACTTATAGACAATGACACTGAAACAAATGATTGGTTAGAGGTGACTTATAGACAATGACACTGAAACAAATGATTGGGTAGAGGTGACTTATAGACAATGACACTGAAACAAATAATTGGTTAGAGGTGACTTATAGACAATGACACTGAAACAAATGATTGGGTAGAGGTGACTTATAGACAATGACACTGAAACAAATGATTGGTTAGAGGTGACTTATAGACAATGACACTGAAACAAATGATTGGGTAGAGGTGACTTATAGACAATGACACTGAAACAAATAATTGGTTAGAGGTGACTTATAGACAATGACACTGAAACAAATAATTGGTTAGAGGTGACTTATTGTCACGGCCGTCTACGGAAGGAGTGGACCAAAGCGCAGCGTTTGTAGCGAACATGACTTTATTAAAGTTAAAGTGCACGAACGAGAAAACAATAAACAATGACGGATAGTGAAGTCCTCAGTACACAGACTGAAACATGGAACAAAAACCCACAACCCTAAGGTGAACACTGACAGTATAAATATGGCTCCCAATCAGAGATAACGAGCCGACAGCTGACACTCGTTACCTCCGATTGGGAGTCACATGACGAGACAAGACACTACAACCACAACCAAACACAACCAAATGAACACACCCTATACCCAACACAACCAAATGAATACACCCTGGCTCAAACTACACAGTCCCGGAGCCAGAGCGTGACACTTATAGACAATGACACTGAAACAAATGATTGGGTAGAGGTGACTTATAGACAATGACACTGAAACAAATGATTGGGTAGAGGTGACTTATAGACAATGACACTGAAACAAATGATTGGGTAGAGGTGACTTATAGACAATGACACTGAAACAAATGATTGGTTAGAGGTGACTTATAGACAATGACACTGAAACAAATGATTGGGTAGAGGTGACTTATAGACAATGACACTGAAACAAATGATTGGGTAGAGGTGACTTATAGACAATGACACTGAAACAAATGATTGGTTAGAGGTGACTTATAGACAATGACACTGAAACAAATGATTGGTTAGAGGTGACTTATAGACAATGACACTGAAACAAATGATTGGTTAGAGGTGACTTATAGACAATGACACTGAAACAAATGATTGGTTAGAGGTGACTTATAGACAATGACACTGAAACAAATGATTGGTTTGAGGTGACTTATAGACAATGACACTGAAACAAATAATTGGTTAGAGGTGACTTATAGACAATGACACTGAAACAAATGATTGGGTAGAGGTGACTTATAGACAATGACACTGAAACAAATGATTGGGTAGAGGTGACTTATAGACAATGACACTGAAACAAATGATTGGTTAGAGGTGACTTATAGACAATGACACTGAAACAAATGATTGGTTAGAGGTGACTTATAGACAATGACACTGAAACAAATAATTGGTTAGAGGTGACTTATAGACAATGACACTGAAACAAATGATTGGGTAGAGGTGACTTATAGACAATGACACTGAAACAAATGATTGGGTAGAGGTGACTTATAGACAATGACACTGAAACAAATGATTGGTTAGAGGTGACTTATAGACAATGACACTGAAACAAATGATTGGTTTGAGGGTACTTATAGACAATGACACTGAAACAAATGATTGGTTAGAGGTGACTTATAGACAATGACACTGAAACAAATGATTGGTTAGAGGTGACTTATAGACAATGACACTGAAACAAATAATTGGTTAGAGGTGACTTATAGACAATGACACTGAAACAAATGATTGGTTTGAGGTGACTTATAGACAATGACACTGAAACAAATGATTGGGTAGAGGTGACTTATAGACAATGACACTGAAACAAATGATTGGTTAGAGGTGACTTATAGACAATGACACTGAAACAAATGATTGGTTTGAGGGTACTTATAGACAATGACACTGAAACAAATGATTGGTTAGAGGTGACTTATAGACAATGACACTGAAACAAATGATTGGGTAGAGGTGACTTATAGACAATGACACTGAAACAAATAATTGGTTAGAGGTGACTTATAGACAATGACACTGAAACAAATGATTGGGTAGAGGTGACTTATAGACAATGACACTGAAACAAATGATTGGTTAGAGGTGACTTATAGACAATGACACTGAAACAAATAATTGGTTAGAGGTGACTTATAGACAATGACACTGAAACAAATGATTGGGTAGAGGTGACTTATAGACAATGACACTGAAACAAATAATTGGTTAGAGGTGACTTATAGACAATGACACTGAAACAAATGATTGGGTAGAGGTGACTTATAGACAATGACACTGAAACAAATGATTGGTTAGAGGTGACTTATAGACAATGACACTGAAACAAATGATTGGGTAGAGGTGACTTATAGACAATGACACTGAAACAAATAATTGGTTAGAGGTGACTTATAGACAATGACACTGAAACAAATAATTGGTTAGAGGTGACTTATAGACAATGACACTGAAACAAATGATTGGGTAGAGGTGACTTATAGACAATGACACTGAAACAAATGATTGGGTAGAGGTGACTTATAGACAATGACACTGAAACAAATGATTGGTTAGAGGTGACTTATAGACAATGACACTGAAACAAATGATTGGGTAGAGGTGACTTATAGACAATGACACTGAAACAAATAATTGGTTAGAGGTGACTTATAGACAATGACACTGAAACAAATGATTGGTTAGAGGTGACTTATAGACAATGACACTGAAACAAATGATTGGTTAGAGGTGACTTACAGACAATGACACTGAAACAAATGATTGGTTAGAGGTGAGTAGCGCACTCTGCTTGCCAACAATACTTTGACATAAGGCGCCCGAAGTCGATTGTTTTGTTTTGCACACCAGTTACTAAAACAATGTAACTTGT